>NC_026003.2:124024123-124042691 GCF_000442705.2 Elaeis guineensis
CGGGCATTGGAGAGAAACTGTCCTCAATACATTGCCTCCCTGGACCCGAACAGGCCAAAGAAGAAGCAAGGTAATTATATGATAACTCCTTGCAACTTTTCGATTTGTGATACTACTGCCTGGGTATTGGATACTGGAAGCCCTTATCATATTTGTAATTCGATGCAGGGTCTGCAGGTCAGTAGGAGATTTGATGAAGGCGAGAGGTTCCTGAATGTTGGAGATGGAAGCAAAGTTCCAGTTCTAGCTTTAGGAATCATGAGTCTTGTAATCAATTCTCGAAATGTAATTCTGAGTGAATGTCACTATTGTCCAAGTTTTTTATTAAATATTATTTCTGTAGGCCTTTTGGCCATGTACGGTTATGATTTTTTAATAAAAGGAAATATTTGTAATATCATTTTGAATGGTGTTACAATATTTGTTGGATAATTAAATAATGGAATTTACTTACTATCACAGCCTGTTAATGTGGTTCAAAAATTCGGTAAACGCTCTAGAATAGATAATATGTCAGAAGTCTACCTTTGGCACTGTAGGCTAGGTCATATCAATAAGAACAGGATAAACAGGTTGGCTTAAGAAGGAATTCTTGAAGTTAGTGATTGTGAATCACTTCCAACCTGTGAGTCCTGTCTTCTTGGAAAGATGACCAAGTCACCTTTTACTGGAAAAGGTGAGCGAGCCAGTGAACTCTTAGGTCTGGTACATTCTGATGTATGTGGACCCATGAGCTCAAGTGCAAGAGGTGGATTTTTCTACTTCATAATCTTCACAGACGACCTATCTAGGTATGGGTATGTCTATTTAATGAAGCATAAGTCGAATCATTTGAAATGTTCAAACTATTCCGAAATGAGGTAGAAAAACAAACTGGGAAGTGTATTAAAACTCTTCGATCTGATCGAGGAGGTGAATACCTTTCCAATGAGTTTCTGACGTATCTAGGGGAGAATGGGATTCTCTCTCAGTGGACTCCTCCTGGAACACCACAGCATAATGGTGTGTCTGAAAGGAGGAATCGGACCCTGTTAGACATGGTTCGATCCATGATGGGGTTTGCTGGTCTGCCGATCTCCCTCTGGGGATATGCGCTCGAATCGGCTTGTTACCTTCTAAATAGAGTTCCGAGTAAGTCTGTAGCCAAAACGCCATATGAGATATGGATAGGACGTAAGCCAGTACTCTCGCACCTTAGGGTTTGGGGGTGTCCGGCTTATGTTAAACGTTTAATTACAGACAAGCTTGGACCTAGGTCTGACAAGTGTAATTTTATAGGGTACCCAAAAGAGACCAAAGGGTATTATTTCTACCTTGCTGATGAGCAAAAGGTGTTTGTCAGTCTTAAGGCAATCTTTTTAGAAAAGGAGTTCCTTAATGAAGGAACTGTTGCCTCTAAAGTCGAACTTGACAAAGTTCGACAGGTGGAAAAACCGACACATGTTACTGAACCTGAATCGGATTTGATTAGATCAGATCCGGAGCCCATTGATTATGCACCCTTAAGGCGGTCTGGTAGAGTACCACATCAACCGGACAGATATTATGGTTTCTTGGTCCGGGATGGTGATCCTATCGAACTTGATGAAAACGATGAGGATCCATCACCTACATGGATGCAATGCAGAGACCTGACTCTGAGAAATGGCTAGAGGCCATGAAATCCGAAATGGAGTCCATGAAGGTCAACGATGTGTGGACATTGGTTGACCCACCCGAAGGAGTAAAACCCATAGGGTGTAAGTGGGTCTTCAAAAGGAAGAGGGGCGCAGATGGAAAGGTGGAGACCTATAAAGCCCGTCTGGTTGCCAAGGGATATCGTCAACGTTATGGTATAGACTATGACGAGACATTTTCTCCTGTGGCAATGCTCAAATCCATTCAGATTATGCTTGCGATAGCTGCCCATCTGGACTATGAAATCTGGCAGATGGATGTGAAGACAGCTTTCCTAAATGGAGAGCTGGACGAAGAGGTGTATATGATACAACCTGAAGGGTTCACATCCACAGATGAGTCTAAGGTGTGCAAGCTACAGAGGTCCATTTATGGACTTAAGCAGGCATCTCGGAGTTGGAACATACATTTTGATAGGACGATCAAAACGTATGGCTTCGTTAAGAACGGAGAAGAACCCTGCATTTATAAGTGGGCTAATGGTCCAGCAGTAGTATTTCTTGTATTGTATGTGGATGACATTCTCTTAATCGGGAATGATGTCCCTGCATTACAGGGAATAAAGATTTGGCTATCGTCACAGTTCTCCATGAAGGATCTGGGAGAAGCTTCCTACATCCTAGGGATGAGGATCTATAGGGATAGATCCAAAAAGTTGCTTGGCTTATCCCAGTCCACGTACATTGATACTATGCTGAAAAGGTTCAGCATGGAAAATTCCAAGAAAGGCTATCTACCGATAGGCCATGGAATTTCTCTCTCGAAGAGGGATTGTCCGACAACACCTCAAGAGAGAGAGCGTATGGGTAGGATTCCATATGCTTCGGTAGTGGGATCTATCATGTACGCCATGACATGTACACGACCAGATGTGGCATACTCACTAGGGGTAGTGAGTAGATACCAATCTGATCCAGGAGAGAATCACTGGAAGGTTGTTAAAACCATCCTGAAGTATTTGAGAAATACTAAGGACCAGTGGCTTATATATGGTGAATCAGACTTGAGACTTATAGGGTTTACAGACTCTAGTTTCCAGTCTGATCGAGATGATAGCAAGAGTGTGTCAGGATTTATTTTTACCCTTAATGGTGGGGCTGTCTGCTGGAAGAGTTCCAAGCAGCACACTGTGGCTGATTCAGTATGCGAGGTGGAGTATATTGCTGCATCAGATGCTGCCAAAGAAGCGGTGTGGCTGAGGAAATTCATCACCGAGCTCGGAGTAGCACCCTCCCTTGTTGGTCCAGTTCTGCTCTACTGCGACAGCTCTGGAGCCATTGCTCAGGCGAAGGAACCAAAGGCACACCAGCGGACGAAGCATATTCTGCGCCGCTACCATCTCATCCGGGAGATCGTGGATCGAGGTGACGTCGACCTTCAGAAGATCGACGGGAAGGAGAACCTGGCCGACCCATTCACTAAAGCCATTGCGGTGAAGGAGTTCAACGACTACAAGTCGAAGATGGGTATTAGATACTGCACCGATAGGCTTTAGGCCAAGTGGGAGATTGTTGGGAATAGTGTCCCAAAGCCAATCGTCAGCCTGTTGACGGTTGTGCTCCTTTTGTATTAGTACATGAATTATAAATAAATAAAAGTTATTTTGGTATTTTTTCATCACAAATGTTTCATCTTCTAATGAACTCCTGTGTTGTGGTGAAGTCCTTAGGACTATTTAGACTCGACAAAGGAGGATTTGTCGTTTAGTCCTTAAACATGTTCGCGACCAAATGATACGTTGTTACCAAGGATGACAATATTTATCGAGCATAGGTCGTTGTGTGCCATATGGGTTGGTTGTCCTCATAACCAAAGAGTGTGGAGACACTGGTATGGCATACAGGTGAGATGTAATGGTACATCTGCACTGAACGTGACCAACTCCGGAGCTATTTCTGCTGTCAAGATTTGCTCCGATGGGATATGGGTATAAATGTCCCTCCGACCTGAGACCGCCACGGTGACTTGCAAGCAACTCACTGCACTTAGGCACTGGACTACCTGAATTTCTAATTCAGTGACGGAAGGTTGCTGGGTGTAGTCAAGTACTTGACTTGTCGGTGCGTGTGTCAAGATGGGATTGACCACTCCAGTTTAGGAGCTGTGTACAGTCGTATTTCAATTTAGCAAAACCTTGGCCAGGGTAGTCCTAGTGAGGAGTCACAGGACTAATTGAGTTGAGCACGATTCGGATGATATCATCAGGGTTGACAGTTTAACCCTGAGTCATCCTAAACACAGGGGTCAAAAGGGATGAATTATACGGTAACCATATTCACGTAGGTTCTGAATGTTGCGATTGCATTATTCGACCTATCCGGTCATCGGGTACCATTGCTAGATGGTCACTTCGATTAGTACAGAAATTGGTTCCTGTGCTACCGGCTTAGGTTCGAACCTGCGGGGTCACACACATTAGAGGTTCCTTTTTGATCTGATGGCTGATTATGAGTCTTATCTATCTGAGACTCTATGATTGAGAATTAGGATTCTCTAATCATGAGTTCTACACATTTTGGGTACCGGGGTCAAAATTTTGAATTTCAAATTTTGAATTTGAAATTTGAACTCTTTGATCAGGGTTTCATATCGATGGTCTTTGATGCCTGATTGCCCATCAGATTTGGACTCAATATTTATGAGAGATTTAATTAGTGATTTAATCACTAATTAACTCAATTTGATTGAGTAATTATTTTTGGATCAAGTCCAATTGAATTGGATTCAGTTTGGATTGACCCGATTAGGTTAAATGTTGACCTAATCGCTAAGGTGGTTTAGTCCCTGATTTGATCAGGGGTTAGGTTTAGTTAATTTTGATTTGATTAAATTTTATTAAGCCTAATTAAGCCTAATTATGTTGGGTTTAATTTGGTCTAATTGTGCTCAACCTATTTTAAACTAGGTTGGCTCAATTTGAATCAAACCACCTTGTTTTAAATTCCCTGCGTCACCCAACTTCCTTGCACCCATTTGAATTCACGAGAAGAAACTTCTCGTGAAATTTTTCTCACGCAAAACCCTTCCCCACATCCTCATTTGTGCGCCATATGGATGGATAAAATAATTAGTTAGCCATTCAAATTCAAAGCATGTTTGAATTTGAATGGATAACTTATCACTTGCCCTTTCATCCTTATCCATTTTGTGCGCCACATTACTTACATGAGAAAAGGTTTCTCGTGAAACTTTTTCCATGCACAAAGAGCCACGCCCCTTCTCTTCTCACGCCCAAAAGGATAGGGATAAGTTGGTTTTCGTTTGAATTCAAATTTGATTTGAATTCAAATGTGTAACCTCTTGTCTTTATCCTCTCACGCGGATAAGACACGTTCGACGTTGTTTTAAAAAGAGGAGAAAGGTGGGACGTGCGTAAAAAAAAAAATTAGGAGAGAAACTTTGGGGCGTGAGGAAGGCTTCTGCACAAGGTGAAGGTCCAAAACCTTCCGAGAGAAAAAGAAAGAAAAGAGAGAAAATTGGGCGCAGGGTTTTTGGTGTGTACCCTAGGGTTTCTACCTAGGGTTCGGGAAGTGAGATTGGTGTGCCATGAGTGTCGTGAGTCCACCAAATTTCAGAGAGAGATCCATCAGCCTCTCAAGTAACTGTGCAGACGATCCAGAGTATCCGAGAAGTCAGCACACATCGATCGAAGGAGTTCGATCAACATCTACCATCAAAAGGGTGAAATCACGAACTAGCATTCGTGAGGAGCTGATCAGACGGGAGCTTCGTGTGGATGATCCACAGAGGCCAGACAGTTGGGTGGCTGTGACGTGATGATCAGAGCCCTCCGACGGTGATCAGATTGCGGTGATCGACTACCCGCAAAAGGTGATGTGTTCTGAACACAGTACTGTAAAATATTTACTGATTCAAATTTGAATTTTAAATTTAAATACATGCTGTTGTATCATATTTAGATCCTAGTGTAGGGTTAATTAGTATTAATTAATGAGATTAATTAATAATTCTGCTGTAAAATAGTAATTTTGAAAAAGTTTTAAAATTACCATTTTGCCCCTGCACTAAATTTTCGCTTCAAGAGGTATGTGACATTCACATCCTCTCTCTTTTTTTTCTTCATATTATCAATATGAAGCACATTATCATTAAGTGAAAGAAACATAAGATCATTATCAATAAAAGCACTTTCATAATATTCATTAAAAAAATATATAGAACAACCAATATTCTTTGTAATTATTTCAAAATCTTGTTCCAATAACAATGGTACAGAAATAATATTTCTAACAATATTTGGAATGTAATAACAGATCTTTAGTTCTAAATTTTTTTTTGAAGACAACTTCAAAATCTTGGTTCCTACGGCTTTAGCTTGAATGGACTCTCCACTTGTGTCGAACAGCTCGAAATCACCTTTGTTCAGATTTCTTATTTCTTGTAGACCCTGCAATGATTTGCAAAGGTGTGAACCACAGGTGATATCCAATATTCAAAAATCTGACATTGAAGTACTTAATGATAAATTAGTTTGTGTCATATACAAACCTTTAGCAACGTTTGTTGATTTTCCGATTGCAAGGTACTCCTTGCAATTTCTTTTTCAGTGGCCCTCCTTGCCACAGTGATAACAAGTACCTTTGGTGGAGACCTTCTTCACCTTCTTCTTGGAGATACTAGCCTTAGGATTCAGCTTTTTCTTAGAACTCTTCTTCACCTTCTTCTTGCAAATCTTATCAATATGAAGAACCTGAGTCTTTTCACCCTTGAAATGGTTCTCTACTATTTTTAACATATTCAGTAGCTCAGGCAAGCTGATGTTTAGTTTGTTCATATGATAATTAATGATAAACTGAGAAAAAGAGTCAGGGAGAGACTGCAGGATCAAATTCTGGCTTAGTTCACCATCCATGGCAAAACCCAGCTATCCCAGACGAGTGATCAAATCAATCTCTTTAGGACATGCATTTGCACAGAAGAGCCTTCAGTCATACGGGCACAGAATAATTATTTTGATATCTCATATCGAGTAGTTTGACTTTGCTCTCCATATAACTCTTTAAGATTAAAGAAAATAGAGGAAACGTCCATGTCCTCATATTGCCTCTGGAGCTCATTGCTCATGGAGGCAAGCATGAGACATTTGACAGTCACACTGTTATCTTTCTACATCTTATATATGATCTTTTTCTCCTCAGAAGCATCTTCCCAAAGAGAATCTGGAGCAGGTGTATCCAGAATGTAGGAGATTTTCTTCTGAGTGAGAATATTTCTCAAGTTTCTTAACCGATCGACATAGTTGGATCCGATCAATTTGTTAGTATCTAGGATACCTCTAAGGGACAGTGAGGATACCATAAGTGTAGTTAATCTACAATAACAAGAACACAATATAAGCGGACAACTCATGAAGACATTCACAACTAGACTAGGACTTTTATCTAATTGTGTCTCCCACTATTTTATCAAACTTCATAGGCCTTAAATATAAAAATTAAAAAATATACTAATATTTTTTTATAGGGTTGAGATCCCTATTCCTCATAAATACCTTATGGATAGCACAATAAGTATTCATGAGTTCAAGAGTAGGTAACTCTTTATCAATTGTACTTTTATAATTCTCAACATCTTTTATTCTGGCCTCTAGATCACATATAATCATGTGGATAGCACAACAAACTATAGTGTTCTAGTTAAGTTGACCCTTCAATCCCATATAGTCATACTTAAATAATGCTGTCCTTGTGGATAGCACAACAAAGCAATACTATTCAAATATACCATAAGCATCAATATGCACTTGATCAACATCATGTCAATTTTTATAGTAAGCTTTGTGGATAGCACAATAAGCTCACTAAGATCTTAACATACTCTGTCAACCAAGTTTGAAGGAAGACCCTTGTAGTGCCTACATCACTAATGAATTTAAGTCTGAAATTCAAGAAGATCAAATTGGCTAGGTAAGTAGGTGGGAGGCTCTTTGTAGCTTTTCTAGACACCAACAGAGCTGGCCAGGCCAGCATATGGATCTAATTAGAAAACTATCTTTCACATTTTTTCAACACCAATTGATCTTAAAAATTTGACTTTTGATTTAAAAATGAATCTCGATATTATAACTTTATATAATTTTATGAGGGACTTTAAACTGGCCTCGACACATCCTAACTATATAAGCGCATAAAATGTACGCTACAAATTATGTAAATTTGCATGCTTCTACTATTCAAAATAGCAATCACATTATCATGCCAAAAAATATATTGTTGATGCAAAAATCTGCTTGCACCGGAGAAGCTGGAGTCGAGGGAGTTGCGGTCGCCGTCGGGACCTGCAAAAGAAGTCTAAATCAGAGGTGGGGTTGCTCTGGCAAGATCCTCCGACACTCAAGTCAGTTCTCTGCCTCAACAAGAATGAAGTGCTCGAACAAAAATTTTAGTAGAGTTTTTAGGTAAAAATGAGAGCTTATCGAATAACGTATCTGGAGTTTCCCTTTTATAGACGGAGGGGGCAACAAATTGATAGCGATGCCTGTAACCGTCTGGTAGTGGGCCGCCCAGAGTCAGAAAAAATTTATTATGGAGGGTAGTGGAGTGGGATCGTGGCTATCACCGTGGCTCACCACGTGGAATCAGTTACGGAGAGTGGAGCGGCGTCCGCTGTCGTGACTCGTCAGGGAGTGGTGGAATCGCACAGGATCCACCGCAGGGAGTGGAGTAAAATCATGACCGTTAATACGGCCTGTCAGGGAGTGATGGAGCTACGTAGGGTCCACCGCAGGGAGTGGAGCAGTGTTGTGGCCGTTACTGTGGCCCGCCAGGGGGTCCAGACTTGTCGATCGAAGTTCGGTTGGAGTCGGTAGCGAGGTCTGGTACCCGTAGGAGTTTGGGCGAGGTCTTCCTGTAGTCGGAATAGAAGATGGAGTCTGGCTTTCGTAGGAGTCCGGACGAAGTCTACTTGCAGTTGGGGTCGTGGGCGGAGTCCGGCTCCCGTAGGAGTCCGGATGGAGTCTTCCTTAAAATCAAAGGCGAAGTCCGGCTCCCGTAGGAGTCCGGACAAGGCTTACTAGCAGTTGAAGTTGAGGATGGAGCCCGGCTCCCGTAGGAGTCCGGGCGGAGTCTACTTGCGGTCGAAGTCGTGGGCGGAGTCCGGCTCCCGTAGGAGTTCGGACGAAGTCCGTCTGCAGCCGTTGGAGTCGAGGATGGAGCCCGACTCCTGTAGGAATCCGGGCGGAGTCTTCCTGCAATTAAAATCAAAGGTGAAGTTTGACTCCCGTAGGAGTCCAGACAAGACATACTAGCAGTTGAAGTTGAGGACGGAGCCCGGCTCCCGTAGAAGTCGGGCGGAGTCTACTTGCGGTCGAAGTCGTGGGCAGAGTCCGGCTCCCGTAGGAGTCCGGACGAAGTCCGTCTGCAGCTGTTGGAGTCGAGGACGGAGCCCGGCTCCCATAGGAATCCGGGCGGAGTCTTCCTGCAATTAAAATCAAAGGCAAAGTCCGGCTCCCGTAGGAGTCCGGACAAGGCTTACTAGCAGTTGAAGTTGAGGATGGAGCCCGACTCTCGTAGGAGTCTGGGAGAAGTCTACTTGCGGTCAAAGTCGTGGGCGGAGTCCGGCTCCCGTAGGAGTCTGGACGAAGTCCGTCTGTAGCCGTTGGAGTCGAGGACGGAGCCCCGGCTCCCATAGGAATCCAGGCGGAGTCTTCCTGCAATTAAAATCAAAGGCGAAGTCTGGCTCCCGTAGGAGTCCGGACAAGGCTTACTAGCAGTTGAAGTTGAGGACGGAGCCCGGCTCCCGTAGGAGTCCGGGGGAGTCTACTTGCGGTCGAAGTCGTGGGCGGAGTTCGACTCCCATAGGAGTCCGGACGAAGTCCGTCTGCAGCCGTTGGAGTCGAGGATGGAGTCTGACTCCCGTAGGAATCTGGGTGGAGTCTTCCTGCAATTAAAATCAAAGGCAAAGTCCGGCTCCCGTAGGAGTCCGGACAAGGCTTACTAGCAGTTGAAGTTGAGGACGGAGCCCGGCTCCCGTAGGAGTCCGAGCGGAGTCTACTTGCGTCGAAGTCGTGGGTAGAGTCCGGCTCCCGTAGGAGTCTGGACGAAGTCTATCTGCAGCCGTTGGAGTCGAGGATGGAGCCCGGCTCCCGTAGGAATTCGGGTGGAGTCTTCCTGCAATTAAAATCAAAGGTGAAGTCTGGCTCCCATAGGAGTCCGGACAAGGCTTACTAGCAGTTGAAGTTTAGGACGGAGCCCAACTCCCGTAGGAGTCCAGGCGGAGTCTACTTGCGGTCGAAGTCGTGGGCAGAGTCCGGCTCCCGTAGGAGTCCGGACGAAGTCCGTCTGCAGCCGTTGGAGTCGAGGACGGAGCCCCGGCTCTATAGGAATCTGGGCGGAGTCTTCCTGCAATTAAAATCAAAGGCGAAGTCTGGCTCCGTAGGAGTCCGGATAAGGCTTACTAGCAGTTGAAGTTGAGGATGGAGCCCGGCTCCCATAGGAGTCCGGGCAGAGTCTACTTGCGGTCGAAGTCGTGGGCGGAGTCCGGCTCCCGTAGGAGTCCGGACGAAGTCCGTCTGCAGCCGTTGGAGTCGAGGACGGAGCCCGGCTCCTGTAGGAATCCGGGTGGAGTCTTCCTGCAATTAAAATCAAAGGCGAAGTCCGGCTCCCTTAGGAGTCCGGACAAGGCTTACTAGCAGTTGAAGTTGAGGACGGAGCCCGACTTCTGTAGGAGTCCGGGCGGAGTCTACTTGCGGTCGAAGTCGTAGGCAGAGTCCGGCTCCCGTAGGAGTCCGGACGAAGTCCGTCTGCAGCCGTTGGAGTCGAGGATGGAGCTCCGCTTCCGTAGGAATTCGGGCGGAGTCTTCCTGCAATTAAAATCAAAGGCAAAGTCCAGCTCCCGTAGGAGTCCGGATAAGGCTTACTAGCAGTTGAAGTTGAGGACGGAGCCGGCTCCCGTAGGAGTCCGGGCGGAGTCTACTTGCGATCGAAGTCGTGGGCGAAGTCTGGCTCTCGTAGGAGTCCGGACGAAGTCCGTCTGCAGCCGTTGGAGTCGAGGATGGACCCGGCTCCCATAGGAATCCGGGCGGAGTCTTCCTGCAATTAAAATCAAAGGCGAAGTCTGGCTCCCGTAGGAGTCCGGACAAGGCTTACTAGCAGTTGAAGTTGAGGATGGAGCCCGGCTCCCGTAGGAGTCCGGGCGGAGTCTACTTGCGATCGAAGTCGTGGGCGGAGTCCGACTCCCGTAGGAGTTCGGATGAAGTCCGTCTGCAGCCGTTGGAGTCGAGGATGGAGCCCGGCTCCCGTAGGAATCTGGGCCGAGTGATGGGAGTTCACCAACGGCAGTCGAAAGTTGGGAGAGACTTGCGAGGGTCAATTCGCCAAGAACTTCGGTCGAGGATATTTTATACTCAACACCAGTCCCCCACTTCCGAGTTTGAATTTTGAATGAAGGAAGTTCAGAGAGGTTGTCGCAGCCGAAGTTCCCTCCCTGACGTCCCGACGCAACCGCCCTCGGATATGTCGGCATTTAATGCGTGCATGCCAGGGCCCTTTTTCTGATTAGGGTGATCCGAAGAGTCTTTTGGAACTCCCATCGAGATGCGATCCCAAGCATCGCATCGTGGAAATTTGCGAACAGTCAATCCAGATAGCGGCGAGTGGGACACGTGGGAAGCACCGGTTGGTCTAGGGATACCCGCCACCATAATTGCGCTAAGATCCGCTGCCTATTTAAACCCCCTACCCTTCTTTCGGGCTTTACTCTGCCTAAAAGACGGCACCTTTCTTTCATCTGAGAGCCTAGCTACTCAGCCACTCCCTCGGTGTCCCTGCCAACTCCGAGCATCCTCCGCATCGGTCTTTGCCGTCTCTCTGCCATCCTCAGCCCCCCGATTCCTCTTTAAGGGGCTTCCCCGTCAGGTCCTCCACCCCAGAGGCCATCCTCAAGAGGATGCCAAGGGCTTGGAGGAAGGCAAGAAGGAGAACAGCAGTCTGCGAGTTCTCCGGTCATCGAGCGGCCGCTGAAGGTCCCCGTCGCTTCAAAGGGGGTTTGAGGAAGAATTCCTTCAACAACAGGAGTTTAATGACGGAGACCACCGGTAAAGGCATTCTGCCTGAGAATTTCGAAGTAGCAAGATGGGGTGACACCGGTCAGGAGGGCAGAGCCGTCGTCGCAAGCTGTGGTGGGATCCTTGATGTCGTCGGGCCGAGGGACCAGAAGCGGTCGGCGTCGACGATGGGGCAGTAAAACTTGTTGCGGGGATGGTGGAAGTAGCACATGCCGACCTTGTTGCGGGGATGGTTGTCGCGGAGCGTTTGGTGATAGCGCATATCTCTGGCGCCGCCACTGCCTCCGGGGTGACTTCGATTCTTCTTGAAACAGGTCTTCGTCGCCGCTGCCGTTGCCCTGACTGCCCCCTGGAATCTATCCCATCCTTTTCCCCTTGGGGTTGGGATTTCGGAGGTGGAGCGAAACAAGGCGGGGCGAGAGCCGATAGGTCTGCCACACGCACTGAAAAATACAGCTGGGAAGGACAGGAATGGGAAGAGAAGTTTGCAGCTTGAAGCGGCCTCCGGTGTATCCTTTCAAGCCGTGTTTCGAGCCTTGTAATAATGTATTCTTTTCTGGCCCTCCAGGTCTTGTAACGTACATCTTGTTAGTTGAAAAATGAGAAGAAGATTTTGTTACCTCGTGAATTGTTGTCTGTCGAACTTTCTTCCCTTTCTCATCTTTTCTTCTTCTTTCTTCTCCCCTTTTCTTCTCTCTCTCTCTTTTTTTTTTTTTTTTTGACATCGTCCTTAGGTCATCGGTGGCTCTTTTATTCGTGTTGAATTGTCATTTGCCGAGCTCCTTTTTTGTTTTTGCATCACTCGAAGATACTCGGTTGTCATCATATCGACCCATCCTTTCCACCAGTGGCCGCAGACTCGCCTGGAGGCCATTCGGGCTTGGTGTCCCTCCTCAGGGCTTGAGCTCGGAGGTCTGAGCTTCTGTCACCCCGAGGAAGTTGTCCTACCTTGGATTTGCATAGAAAGCTTTCTTGAAAGCTGAGATTCCTGATGAGGGCCCCAATCCTTGCCGCGACAGGGTTCTCCGCACCTTGGACACTGTTTATTTTCCAATCGTCACTGATGTGGCCCATCGCCTTCCTTTTTCTTTTTCGCTTGGAATTTTTCCTCCGCTCTCAGTGAGGCTATGGGAGTTCGATTTCCGTAGGCGAAGTCGGGGCGAAGTTCAGCTCTCGTGGGAGTCCAGACGAAGATTACCAACCGTTGAAGTTGGTGATGGAGCCCGACTCCCGTAGGGGTCTGGGCGGAGTGGAGTCCTCCCTGTGATTGGAGTTGCGGATGGAGCCCGGCTCCCGTAGGAGTCCGGGCCTTCGATTTTGCTCAAGCTAGGGTGAGATTTTTTTTCCATCCTTAGCAGGGCTGTGGGGGCGCATGTGGGCGTTGCAGGGCCTCTCCCCCATCCGGTCTAAATGGAACCGGGCCTTCGACTTTGCTCAAGTTAGGACGAGGTTTTTCTCTTGTCCCTAACAGGACTGTGGGGGCGCATATGGGCATTGCAGGGCCTCTCCCCCCATCCGATCTAAATGAAATCGGGCCTTCACTTTGCTCAAGTTAGGACGAGATTTTCCTCCTGTCCCTAACAGGGCTGTGGGGGCGCACACGGGCGTTGCAGGGCCTCTCCCCCCATCCGGTCTAAATGAAACCGGGCCTTCGACTTTGCTCAAGTTAGGGCGAGGTTTTCCTCCTATCCCTAACAGGGCTGTGGGGGCGCATACGGACGTTGCAGGGCCTCTTCCCCCATCCGGTCTAAATAGAACCGGGCCTTCAACTTTGTCGGGACGAGGTTTCTCTTTAGTTTCTGATACAGTTTGTTTGAATTGTCCAAAGACATACAGGTATGCAACTTTCGATTAAAATGAAGTTATTGGTAGTACATCCGTAAGTTTTTCGAGCTCCATGGTCGCGGGAGGTCGGCTCCTCCGAGTTCCTTAAGATAATAAGCTCCGGGCCTGACTACTTCTTTGACTTCATACGGTCCTTCCCAGTTTGGGGTGAGTTTTTCTCGATCCTGAGGTTGCGAGATAGCGGCTCGTCGAAGCACTAGATCTCCTGCTCTAAAAGTTTTGTTCTTGACCCAGGTGTTGTAATATCGAGCGACTTTCTGTCTGTAGGCTGCCATTCGAACCTGAGCTATCTCCCGTCTTTCTTCCAGCAGGTTGAGATTGGCTCTAAGACTTTGCGAATTTTAATGTTCGTCGAATGCCACGACTCGTGCCGATGGGAGTTTAAGCTCGATTGGGATGACGGCTTCCATACCGAAGGCTAAAGCAAAGGGGGTCTCCCCCGTAGGTAGCCTCTGGGTAGTTCGATACGCCCACAACACATGATAAAGTTCGTCCGCCCAAGTTTCCTTCGCTTTTTCGAGCCTTGTCTTAATCCCCTGCAAAAGGGTTCGATTAGTCACCTCAGCTTTTCCATTCGCCTGGGGATGGGCTACTGATGTGAAGTTGTGGGAGATGTTCAGATCTTCACAGAATTCGATGAATTTTGCTCCCGTGAATTGCCGTCCATTATCAGTGATTAGGGTTCTAGGCAGACCGAACCTACACACGATCGACTTCCAGACGAAATCTTGCACTTTTGCTTCTGTGATTTTCGCTAGTGGTTCGGCTTCAACCCATTTGGTGAAGTAGTCGATCGCTACAAGGAGAAATTTTCTTTGCCCAGATGTCAGGGGAAAGGGGCCGAGAATGTCCATCCCCCATTGTGCGAAAGGCCATGGGGCACTCAAGGGTGTGAGCTCGGTGGCGGGCTATCTCTGGATGTTGGCGTATCTCTGACATCGATCATACTTTTTGACATATTCAATCGAATCATGATGCATTGTTGGCCAGTAATATCCCTGGCGGAGCAACTTGTGGGATAAAGATCTAGCCCCCAAATGGTTTTCGCAAATTCCTTCATGTACTTCCCACAAGGCGTAGTCAGCTTTCGAAGATCGGAGATATTTTAAGAGGGGCAAGGAGTATGATCTCTTGTACAACTTGCCCTCATAAAGGATGTACCGGGAGGCCTGATTTCGAAGCTTTCGAGCTTCTTTTGCATCCTGGGGGAGAATTCCATCTCTGAGATAGATTATCAGTGGGTCGACCCAACTGGGCTCGTGGTCAATCTCCATCACGGGCCATGATTCTTCTGTACTCAGATGCTTTAGAACTTCAAAGAGAACGCCCTGGGGCAATTCGACCAGAGCCGACGTCGCCAGCTTGGAGAGAAGGTCAGCCCTGGTATTTTCCAATCTTGGAATCTGTCTAATGTTGAAGCTGCTAAAGGCGGGAGTGAGCTCCTTTACCTTCTCAAGGTATTTGGCCATATTGTCCTCCCGCGCTTCGTAACTCCCACTGACTTGTCCCACCACTAGTTGAGAGTCGCTGTGCACCCGGAGCTGACCTATTCCCAGCTCTTTGGCGATCCTTAGTCCTGCGATCAGAGCTTCGTATTCCGCTCCATTGTTTGTTGCGGGAAACTCAAAATGCAGAGCGTATTCCACGATGACTCCCTCCAGACTAACCAAGATCAGGCCTGCACTTGCGCCCGACATGTTGGAAGATCCGTCCACATAGAGGGCCAAAAGCGATCAGAGAGATCGGCCTCTTCTTCAAGGGAGTTTGGTTGGAACTTCAGGTCGTCAACTTTGCTTTGTTCAAGTTCAGCTTCCTCTGGGATGGTACACTCTACTATGAAATCTGTCAGTATTTGGGCCTTCACCGCTGGCCTGGGTCGATAGTTGATGTCGAATTCCGTGAGCTCGATCGCCCATTTTGCCATCCTCCCGGAGGTGTCCGCCTGGTGTAAAATCGCCTTGATTGGTTGATTGGTAAGTAGCGTCATGGTATGCCCTTGAAAGTAGGGTCGGAGCCTCCGGGCTGCAATCAATAAGGCGTAAGTCAATTTTTCTAATTTGGTGTACCTCGTCTCGGCATCCCTCAACGCACGGCTAACGTAGTAGATTGGCCGCTGGACTTTCGCTTCCTCTTTGACAAGAACGGCCGCGAGGGCCATGGGAGAGACCGCCAGGTATAAAATAGCTCCTCCCTAGGCTCAGGCTTTGCTAACAGCGGGGGTGAGCCAAGGTAGCTCCTCAATTCTTCGAACGCCTGTTGGCACTCGGAGGTCCAACAGAAGTTCTTCGGCTGCTTGAGGGTTTGAAAGAAGGGCAAGCACCATTCGGCCGACCTTGCGACGAAGCGATTAAGGGCCGCTATCCTCCCCGTGAGGCGCTGAACCTCTTTTATCGACTTTGGGGCGGCCATCTCCTGGATGGCGCAAATTTTCTCTGGATTGGCCTCGATCCCGCACCCTGATACCATGAAGCCCAGGAACTTTCCTGAGGTTACTCCGAAAGCGCATTTAGTTGGGTTCAGCTTCATTCTATATTTTCGAAGAGCGTCGAAGGTCTCCTCGAGGTCGGCAACATGATCTCTGGAAGACTTGCTTTTTACGAGCATATCGTCTACGTAGACCTCCATGTTGCGGCCGATCTGCTCCTTGAAGATTTTGTTCACCAACCGTTGGTAGGTTGCGCCCATATTCTTAAGGTCGAAAGGCATGACCCTGTAACAGTAAAGGCCACGATTAGTGATGAAGGCTATCTTTTCTTCATCTTCCAGCGCCATTCTAATTTGATTATAGCCAGAGAACACATCGATGAAGGTGAGGAGCTCGTGGCCCGAGGTTGCATCCACCAGTTGATCGATTCTGGGAAGGGGGTAGCTGTCCTTCGGACAGACCTTATTCAGCTTTTTGAAGTCTATGCACATCCTCCACTTGCCGTTTGCTTTTTTGACCAGGACAACGTTGGAAATCCAATCAGGATAATTGACTTCCTTAATGAATCCGGCTTTAAGGAGCTTATCCACTTCCTCGGCTATCGCCTTCTGCCTCTCCGGAGCGTGACTCTGGATTTTTTCTTTCGTCGATCGATGCTTTGGATCGACGGCCAGATGATGCTTCATGACCTCCGTGTCAATCCTTGGCATGTCTGCTGGAACCTAAGCGAAAACGTCCGCATTCCTTCGTAGAAAATCAATGAGATGCGTCCGCACCTCCTCCCCTAGGTTGGAGCCGATCATCGTTACATGCTCCGCATTCCCGTCATTCAAAGGGATTGGTACCAGATCTTTGATTGGGGCACCCCTTTCTTCGACGAGATCATTGTGAGCATCCAGTCCATCGACGGGACAGGGGTCGGATTGATCGCTTCTTTGCAAGGCTATATTGTAGCAGTGTCTGGCCAGGGCTTGGTCTCCCCGAACCTCTCCGATCCCCTGGTTGGTGGGGAACTTCAACTTCAAATGGTAGGTCGATACGATGGCTCGGAGAGCGTTGAGGCCAGGTCGGCCGAGAATTGCATTGTAGGCTGATGGCGCCTTCACCACCAAGAAATTCACCAGGGCCCTGGATTCTCTTGGGTATTGACCTACGGCCACGGTCAAAGTTATTATTCCTTCCGTCGGAACGGCATCGCCGGTAAACCCTACCAAAGGGGAGCTAATCGGCCTCAGATGGCTGTCAAGGGTGGACATTCTTGAAAAGGCATCGTAGAATAAGATGTCGGCCGAACTTTCATTGTCGATGAGAACGCGACGAACGTCGTAATTTGCTATATTCAAGGAAACTACGATCGCATCGTTATGAGAGAATTGGACTCCCTGAGTGTCTTCTTCGGTAAAGGTTATGGGCTCTTCAGTCTTTTGCCGCTTGGGGGATACAGTCGGTATGTTGGTCATTTTCTGCCGGGATCCTCCCGAGATGGTGTTGGCGGAATCCGTCGGAGGCCGATCGCCCGGCCACTCCATGCCGGTGACCATAGCCGGAGGGTGCGTGGCCTGGGAAACCAGAGGCGAGATCGGGGTCCGAGATATGGCTGCGGAGGCCGTGGGTAGCTGCGCGGATGCTTCACGAGAAGGCATCAGGCGAGGATCCAGTGGGGGAAAGGAGGAGTGGGTGCCGGAGAAGATGACTGGAGGTGGCTCCGTGGAGCGCTCCTTTAAGAACAAGGATGCTGCGAAGACACAGGCCCTCTTTCTAGCGCCAATCCTGTTGGTGCAAAAATCCGCTTGCGCCGAAGAAGCTGGAGTCGAAGGAGTTGCGGTCGCCACCGGGACCTGCAAAAGAAGTCTAAACCGGAGGTGGGGTTGCTCCGGCAAGACCCTTCGATGCTCAAGTCAGTTCTCTGCCTCAACAAGAATGGAGTGCTCGAACGAAAATTTTAGCAGAGTTTTTAGGTAAAAATGAGAGCTTATCGAATAACGTATCTGGGGTTCCCCTTTTATAGACGGAGGGGGCAACAAATTGATAGCGACGCCTGTAACCGTCTGGTAGTGGGCCGCCCAGAGTCAGAAAAATTTATTGCGGAGGGTAGTGGAGTGGGATCGTGGCTATTGCCGTGGCTCGCCACGTGGAATCAGTTACGGGGAGTGGAGCGGCGTCCGCTGTCGTGACTCGTCAGGGAGTGGTGGAATCGCACAGGATCCGCCACAGGGAGTGGAGTAAAATCATGGCCGTTAATACGACCTGTTAGGGAGTGATGGAGCTGCGTAGGGTCTGTCGCAGGAGTGGAGCAGTGTTGTGGCCGTTACTGTGGCCCGCCAGGGGGTCCAGACTTGTCGACCGAAGTTCGGTTGGAGTCGGTAGCGAGGTCCGGTACCCGTAGGAGTTTGGGCGAGGTCTTCCCGCAGTCGGAATAGAAGACGGAGTCTGGCTTCCGTAGGAGTCCGGACGAAGTCTACTTGCAGTTGGGGTCGTGGATGGAGTCCGGCTCCCGTAGGAGTCCGGATGGAGTCTTCCTTAAAATCAAAGGCGAAGTCCGGCTCCCGTAGGAGTCCGGACAAGGCTTACTAGCAGTTGAAGTTGAGGACAGAGCC
>NC_026004.2:0-10000 GCF_000442705.2 Elaeis guineensis
AAATGACATGGCCAAGAACTATTCCCTGTTTGACCATAAACTGACATTTTTCCCAGTTGAGAACTAGGTGCTTCTCCTTACATCGTTCTAGAACTAATTGCAGGTGATTCAGACACTCGGAGAAGGTTAGACCAAAAACAGAAAAGTCATCCATAAAAATTTCTAGAAATCGTTCTATCATATCTGAAAATATGCTGATCATGCATCTCTGAAAGATTGCCGGTGCATTACATAGTCCAAAGGGCATTCGTCTATAGGCAAAAGTACCAAATGGACAGGTGAATGTAGTCTTTTCTTGATCTTCAGCGGCTATGGGGATCTGGTTGTAACCGGAGTATCCATCAAGAAAACAGTAAAACTCTTGTCCGGCTAGTCTTTCCAACATTTGATCAATAAATGGCAAAGGAAAGTGATCTTTCCTTGTCGCAGTATTCAACTTTCTATAGTCTATACAGACCCTCCATCCCGTTTGGGTCCTAGTTGGGATAAGTTCGTTTGCATCATTTTGGACCACTGTTACCCCAGATTTCTTGGGTACTACTTGAACTGGGCTTACCCAAGAGCTATCAGAAATAGGATAAATTATTCCACTATCTAGGAGTTTCAGAATCTCCTTTTTAACTACATCCTTCATAACTGGATTAAGCCTTCTTTGGGCTTCTCTTGTTGGTTTAGCCTCTTCCTCTAAGTATATTCTATGTTGAACTATAGAAGGGCTTATTCCTTTGATATCTGCTATGGTCCAACCTATTGCCTCTTGATTTGCTTTTAGAACTGACAATAACTCCTCCTCTTGCTTGGGATCTAGGTCTGATGCAATAATTACAGGCAAAGTTTCTTTGGATCCTAGATATGCATACTTGAGATGTTCTGGGAGGGGCTTCAGTTCTAAAATGGGTGCTTCCTCTATCGATGGTTTAGGTGATGAGTTCACCATCTCAATGATTGGTTCAGTAGGAAGTGTCGATTCCTGATTAATCTGATTTTCTTTAAGTATTTCATTGACATCCTCAGACTCATGGATTAACCAGGGGTTAGACTCTAGGTCGACTTCATCATCACTAATGTCAATGGATTCATAAATACCATCTTGGACTACATTGACATCAGCATGAGAAGAGGATTCCTGTTCTAAGTTAAAAACATTAAGCTCAATGGTCATATTCCCAAAGGATAACTTCATTAGACCATTTCGACAATTGATTTCAGCATTGGCCGTAGCTAAGAATGGTCTTCCTAAAATGACAGGTATATGTCCTTTAGGATTCGCAACTGGCTCAGTCTCTAAAACAATAAAATCTACAGGAAAAATGAAATTTTCAACCTTTATCAGAACATCCTCGACCATTCCCTTAGGGATCCTGAGAGATCTATCGGCTAACTGTAATGTGATCCCAGTAGGTTGAAGTTTTTCTAATCCTAGTTGTTCATACACCGAATATGGAAGGATATTCACACTAGCTCCTAGATCTAGCAAGGCCTTTTTTATATTGGTTTCTCCAATAACACAAGAAATTGTTGGAGCTCCAGGGTCCTTATATTTAATTGGCACATGGCTAGATAGGTATGAACTGACACTTGCAGCCAAAAATGCTTTCTTTGGTACATTAGTGATCCTTTTCCTAGTGCAGAGATCTTTTAAAAATTTGGCATAAGTTGGAACCTGATGGATTATATCTAAAAGAGGAATATTAACTTGGACTTGTTTAAATACCTCTAAAATTTTGTCTAAATGTTCAGATTTATTGGATTTCAGTCTGTTTGGAAAAGGAGCTCTAGGACTTTTAAGTACTGGACTAGGTGAATTTTCAGTTTCTGGTGCTTGAGGTTGAAAGGTAGTAGTTTTAGAAGGTGACTCGGCAGATGAGTCATCTATATCATCAAGTGCAACTACCTTATTGTCTATTTGTTTTCCTGATCTTAAGGTATGAATGGCATTTACACCATTAACTTGGTTTCCTTGTTGGGGTCGTGGACCATTTTGGTTCCTAGGATTTGGCTCAGGTTGGCTAGGTAACCTACCATGTTCTCGTTCACTAATGGTCGAAGCCAGCTGACTTACTTGCATTTCCAAATGGGCTATAGCTTGGGTGTTATTATTTATGAGTTGACCCGTGGTTTGCATAAAGCTGGTATGTGTCTTCATCATGGCTTCTAGGCTTTTCTCTAAAGAGGTAATTTTCTTGTCATTATCATGGAAGCCTGGCGGGTTGTTCATTACTGGGTTGGACCTTAGATTTTGCTGATTGAAATTTGGATTGCCTACATTAGGATTCTGGGACCATGAGAAATTCGGGTGATTCCTCCAACCTGGGTTATATATGGGTGCATAAGGATTGTTCAATGGTCCTTGATAGGTGGCATTCACCTGTGCACACTCATTCGAGTAGGAACATTCTTCTAAGACATGGTCTGGTGCATTGCACCCTTTACACATGGGTGCAGATATTTGATTTACATTGGCTGGTCTCTGTAATTCTAAGGCTTCCAATCTACGTGTTAAGGTTGCAATCTTGGCCTCTGATGCTAGGATTGGTTGAATTTGATGCATTCCTCCTCTTGAAGGTGTAGCTTTATCAGGTTCCCTAGTTGTTTCCCACTGTAAATTTTTCTCGGCTAGGTCTTCTAAGAATTGCCAAGCTTCAGTAGTTTCTTTGTCCATAAATTGGCCTTGGCACATGGACTCTAGCATGGTTCTTGAGTTTGAATCTAACCCCTCATAGATGATCTGGCATAGTCTCCAAGTTTCTATTCCATGGTGTGGGCATTGGGTCAAAAGATTCTTGAAACGATCAAAGTACTTCCAAAATGATTCACCAGCTAGTTGGTAAAATTGATTTATTTCATTCCTAATCCTAGCTGTTTTATGATGGGGGAAATACTTTTTTAAAAATGTTCTCACAAAGCCCTCCCAGGTAGTGACAGAATAGTTTGGCAGACTATAAAGCCACTTCTTAGCATTGTCCTTAAGGGCAAAGTTGATTAATCTAAGTTTGACCTCATCCTCTGTTAATTGCAGTTTCATGGTTGCACATACCTCCTCAAATTCTCTAATAAATATATAAGCATCCTCTAATCCTGTGAATTTTGGAAGCATATTTATGATTTGAGGTTTGATTTCAAAATTGTTAGCTGTGGGTTGTGGCAACCTGATACAAGATGGTTGGATGGAGCCAACTGGATAACACAAATCTTTAAGGGTCATGGGTTGGATTGGTTCAGCCATTGGAACAACAGGAATTGACTCAATTCTAACTAGACGACCCGACACTCTTCTCCACACACGAAGTGTACGGTTCTCGATGTTTATACAATTTTTTTTTTAATAAAATTTTTATGTATAAGGAAAAGAAAGAAAAGAGAAAAAGTTCTAAAGAGAAGATCCTAAGGAGTCCTAAATCTAAAGAAAAGTAACCAAATTAATTTAAATTTTAAATTTTTTTTTTTTTTTTAAACAAGTGAATCAATA
Source organism: Elaeis guineensis (assembly GCF_000442705.2). Lineage (NCBI taxonomy): Eukaryota > Viridiplantae > Streptophyta > Magnoliopsida > Arecales > Arecaceae > Elaeis > Elaeis guineensis. The sequence goes on from NC_026004.2 coordinate 3,470, forward strand.
AATTAAACTCAATCTATCCTAGGGTTAACCTAAATCTAGACAGCTCCTAACTGTTCCAAGATGACCCTTCAAACCTTCCAAGTGGAGATTGATCAACTAGTTAGCCAGGTAAGTATAAGAGGTGGGAGGTTCACTCATCGTTGCCTTTCTAGACACCAAACGAGTTGGCCAGGCCAGCAATTGAACCAATTTAACAAACCACCCTCAGGGACTTGCCTAGACACCAACTAATCAAACAACTCAAACTTGGTAGAACTCTTAGGGTTTCTTGTCCTATTGAGCTCGAATTCCTTAAGGTTGACGTCTAATTGATTTTAAGATTAAAAGTCTAGGTAATGCAATATAATGGAGATGGTTTTTGGGCTAAGGAAGGGTAATGAAATCCCCACCTTATCTTGTTAATGGGTTGATGCCCTTAGATTAATTATGAAAATGCAAATACAAATAAACAAGATGACCAAGAATGTAAAAGATTTTAATTTAGAATTTTTTTTTATTTTGATATTTTACTTCACGATTATGAAATGTCTTTTGTTTTGTTTTATATTTTTTTTTTTTTTGTGATTAAGTAAATTCAAATGATTAGGTCTAAAAGCAAAAGTAATTAACTAAAAATAATAAAAGAGAAATTAGAAGCGTACCTGAGTTTTCCAGCAATCACCAACTAAATATAGAAACCTAAAGAAAAAAAAAAAAAAAAAAAAAAAAAAGAGAGTTATAACGCACGAAGAACAAATATTTGAAAATAATTTAAAACGCCAGATCCCCGGCAACGGCGCCAAAAACTTGATGTGCAAATCTTAAAATTTGTAAATAAAACCGCAAGCGCACGGTGTGCAGAGTAGCACGACCAGCGAGTACGGGTCGATCCCACAGAGACTTGGTTTTAAAAATGATTTTCAAATCTATGCTCAGGCGAGCTTTAACAAAAATCGAAAGTCGAAAGTTGTTTGCTAAAGACAATAAGACTAAGGATCTAGGGTTTTTGAATCCACTAGATCTAGATTAGAGAATTCTACCTAGAATTTTTCTTATTGATCCTAACGACTACTCCTCTTGTCTTTCCCAAGCATAGATTATGAAGGGACTAAGGCCCAACGATAACCCATCAAGATTCTTTACAGGGGAGTAGTAACTAGGATCCCTTAGGGTTTTCTCCTCCTATGCACTGAATCAAGCATGAACTATGAAGGGACTCTGACCCAACTGTAGTTCATCAAAAATTCTTGGCAAAAGAGGAAGAAAAAGAAACCCTAAGAAAAAGAAAGAACCCTATATAAAATCCCTACTCATGATCTAGCTTCATCGCAAACCCTAGAAGGGATGCTTAGCTAGACATGATCTAAATCTACTTACAAAATTTAAATACAGAAAAATAAACTACCCTAATTTCATAAATTAAACTATCCTAATTGCATAAATTTAAACTGCATAATTTAAACTAACCTAATTGCATAAAATTAAATTGCATAAATTAAACTATCCTAATTGCAAGAAAAATAAATTGCATAATGTAAAGAGATGAAATTGCATAAAAAGAAGATTTTATATATAAAAAAAATTTATTACAAAAATCTCAAAGCTCAAGGCTTGAAAAGAGAGCTAAAAACCCCACTATCTAGGGTTACAAGCTTGATCGGAAGGAAGAATACATAAAACAAGGGCCTTTGGGGGCTTTTTATAGGCATTTGGGGGTTATAAGGTTTTCAAAACTTCCGATGTGGGACTAAGAGGTTTTAGGGGGTTTATGGTGCGCCGATGGGTCCATGGTCCATGCGCCTGTTGCTGTGGACCAGGCGGCTAACCAGATCACCAAATCAGTTGATTTTTGACCAATTTTGATCTGATTTGACTCGGGTTTGACCCAATTGAGTCTTCTTTCTTCATTCTTCAATTCCTGGGTCAATTTAACTCCGTTTTGCATAAAATTTGCGCCGTTGGAATCCTCTTTCCTTGTTCTTTCTATTGATGATCTCTTCTTCTGTAAAATATAATAACAAATATCAATTTCTTAATAAAGTTAGATAATTTAGATATTAATTGATACTTTTTATGTCAATTTGTGACATAAATCAGAGGCTATGTATCAACAACTCATCAACAAAGTTTTTAAGGATCAAATTGGCCAAAACAAGAAAGTTTATATCGATGGCATGCTGGTGAAAAGCAGCAAGGTCGATCAGCACATGTGTGACTTAGAAGAAGCTTTTGCCATGTTGAGACAGCATCAGATGAAGTTGAACCCGAGTAAGTGAATCTTCGATGTCACCTCGAGAAAATTCTTAGGTTTTATGATTACGAGGTGAGAAAATGAGGTCAATTCAAAAAATATATGAGCACTCCTTGACATGAAGCACTTGACTTCAAGGAAAGAAGTTCCATGCCTAACCGGACGTGTTGCAGCCCTTGGCTGTTCCATTTTAAAATCGATCAAAAAATATCTTTCTTTCTTCAAGATCCTTGGATGGATCAAAGATTTCATCTGATCAGAGGAATGTTGAAAGATGTTTGAAGAATTGAAGAGCTACCTAGAGACCCCTCTGCTATTGACAAAGCCCCACGAAGGGGAAAGGGTTTAGGGATTAGGGTTTAGGATTTTAGAATTTAGAGTTTAGAACATAGGGTTTAAAGGGATTTAAGATTTAGGATTTAGGATTTAAAGATTAGGATTTAGGATCTTAAACTCAAAATCCAAAATCTCAATCCCCAAACCCTAAACTCCTAAATCCCAAACCCCAAACCTCAAATCCAAAATTCTAAAACCTAAAATCTATACCCTGCACCCTAAATCCTGAAACCCTAAATCCTAAACTCAAAATCTTAATCCCAAACCCTTAATCCTAAAATCCTAAACCCTAAAACCCTAACTCTCAAACCCTAAACCCTTAAAACCCTAAACACTAAGCCCTAAAATCCTAAATCCTAAAATCCAAAAATTTTAAACCCAAAACCACTAAAGCCGTAACTCTAAACCATAAGCCCTAAACCCAAACCCCTAAACCCTATACCCTAAAATCCTAAACACCAAAACCTTAAAATCTAAATCCTAAACCTTAAACCCTAAACCATAAAATCCTAAAGCCTAAACTCTAAATCTTAAACTCTAAATCCTAAACCCCAAAATCCTAAACCATAAAATCCTAAACCATAAATCCTAAACCCCTAAACCCTAAAATCCTAAACCGCAAAACCATAAACCCTAAAATACTAAGCCTGAAACCCCAAGCCCAGAACCCTGAATCCCGACCCCTGAATCTCAAATCTTGAATCCCAAATCCTGAATCCTGAACCTTGAGCCATGAACCCCTGAACCCTGAACACCTGAACCCTGAATCCCTAAACCCTGAACCTTGGACCCTAAACCCCAAAACCCAAAACTCTCAATCCTAAACCCTAAACCCTAAAACTTTAAAATACTAAATCCTAAATCTTAAATCCTAAAACTCTAAATCCTAAACCCTAAAATCCTAAATGCTAAATTCTAAATCCTAAACCTACAACCCTCAAATCATAAACCCGAAACTAGAAACTTGAAACCCAAAACCTAAAATCAAAAATTCTAAATCCTAAACCCTAAATCTTAAATCCTAAAATTCTAAACCTTAAACTCTAAAATCCTAAATCCTAAATCCTAAACCGTCAAAACCTAACCGCTAAACCCTAACCCCTAAAATCCTAAACCCTACGCCCTAAAACCTACACCCTAAACCCTAAAATCCTATAACCTAAATCCTAAATCCTAAAAACCCTAAATCTTGAATTCTAAAAATCTTAAATCTTAAATACTAAATCCTAAATCCTAAACCCTATACCCTAAACCTTACACGCTAAATCCTAAATCCTAAATCCTAAAAATCCAAATCCTTGATCCTAAACCTCCTAAATCCCTAAATTCTAAACCCTCTAAATCCTAAAAATCCTAAATCCTAAATTCTAAGCCCTAAATCCTAAACCCTAAACCCTTATTTATATCTATGAGCATTATTTTAAAATATATTATAGCTAAATGGCAAATGTCTAAAGATTATGAATATTTTAAATTATACTAGAATTCATCTTTATGAACCTTCATGATTGATGCATACATGATTGGATGATTATAATATGATTTCTTATATTGTTATATCTATAAAATGCTTTATTTTATAATAAAATCTATTGTCTAAATAATGTATTTAGTCTATTGAGGTAGTGCATAGTTATTTACTAAGTTATGAAGCTCGCTCTCCTTGTTTTCTTCTTTTAAGTTTGCTCAGAGTGTAAAGAAATATTTGAGTTTTGAAGGTTGAAATAATAAACTCAGAAGGATTTTAGTAGAAATCAAGTTGAGTAATAGTTTTGATGTATTATGAGTTTCTTTATTATTGGATTTAGAAACTCTATACCAACAACTTGGTTATTTACTAAATGAAGGAATTTTTGGATCTCTCTTGTTATTGTGGGAGTTACCTTGCAATAGCAATGCCATGTTTAATTCCAAATTTGGGGCATGACATCATTAGGATTGATTGATGCATCAAAATTGATTTTGATATAACATGGTGGAAGCTTCCAAGAGATAAGGGTTTGTTGATGAGGATCCAGTGTCCTTAATGACATAGGTTTGTTTGAGTATGAATTCATAGATGATCAGAGGCACGCATGGAGTGTGGGGGATGGATGAATTGCCGTCCTGCATACCTTCAAACTTGCAGGTCCACATGCCATCAGCGTCATAAGAAGATTTGGGATTGACTTTTTTTTTTCTTGGTGCAGGTTTTGGGATTGACTTCGGAAACCAGGAATTACGTAAAGCAACCCTTCGGTAAATAAGCAAAATCTGATGAGAATCCTAAATATATGTCAGCGTAATCAAATACTTGAATATTGTTCGTTCTGTTTTTTTTTTTTTTTTCTGATGGCTAGTTTTCTTTCTTTATTTCTTCTTTTTTAATTTCGGCGCTAGTAAATTATGAGGAATGCGGATCGACCAATAATGATGGTAACTACTCTCCAGGAGGCAAGGCCGAGGGTTCATTCGCGAGGCGACTGGGTTCGGAATCTCTGATCCACGATCGCGGCACTCCCATGTGCCCGGTTCCAATGCGGAGCATTGCTCTGTGCACGTCTATCTAGGTTGACCGCAGGGGACGCTAACTGAAACCAATTAATAACTTGCAGGCTCTTGTGCATACCATATGACGAAACTAAGGAATGCTGCCCTAGATGCTTAATTACTTTCCTGCCGTTTAATTGACTTAAATTGCACATGGACAAGCTGGTAATTATGCCCACGCCGACCTATGCAACCCATTGCGTATTTGTACGGAGATCGTGGGAGTGCGGAGGCCGCGAAAGGGGGAGAGGGAGAAGGGGCACAAACTCCTGAGGCCGCTGAGCTGTCAGAACTCGAATGAAAGCGACCCAACCCGTAGTCCCAAGCGTGCCAATGCATTCATCTCAGTAGTCCCTTAGCTGTCACTGTTTTCATTTATTTATGCCACTTCCTATAAAGATCGGAGCGGTCACCCCCATGCCCTTGACATGCAAATCCTCTCTCTCTATTCGAGCAATCGAGCATCCATCCGGAAATCGTAAAAAGAAACAAAGCAAACTAGCGAGGATGGCGTGCAGCAGCTGCAAGAATCTGGCGTCGATGCTTCTCCTCGCCACCTTAGCAGCGTCGATGGTGCCGGTGGAGGGGACCGGGTCGGCAGTTCCTGCAGGAAAAGACAAGGGCAATGGCAATGGGAAGGGGAAGGAGGCACTGGACCCGGCGTCGATGCATTACTTCGTGCTAGAGCCAAGTGAGGGGACAGCGCAGGAGCGCTTCTTCTGCCTGGCGAGGGGCCGGTGCCACTTTAAGTCCATCCAGTGCCCCGCCGAGTGCCCCCAGCGCAAACCCAAGAAAAACCGCGTCGTCAAGGGCTGCTTCGCTGATTGCAGCAGCCGCTGTGAGACCACCTGCAAGTGTACGTTCTCTTTTTACTTTTCCAAATTTTCACTTTTCTTATTATCATTGTTTTTTAAAGAATTAAAATAGAGGAAAATGTAGATACATAAGGTCTCTTCTCTCTCTCTCTCTCTCTCTCTCTCTCTCTCTCTCTCTCTATATATATATATATATATATATATATATAAAGATAACAGATCAATAAACCATTCGCGTCTGATTTGTGTGATATTTGGTTGGTCGTTGTCATGCACGTACTGTGCGGCAAGCAGATAGGCTGCCAAACTGCAACGGTTACGGATCGGTGTGCTACGACCCTCGGTTCGTCGGTGGCGATGGCGTGCTGTTCTACTTCCACGGGGCCAAGGGAGGCGACTTCGCCCTGGTGTCCGACGACCAGCTCCAGATCAACGCGCACTTCATAGGGACCAGGCCGGAGGGCCGCCCACGCGACTTCACCTGGGTGCAGGCCCTGGCAGTCATGTTCGAGTCCCACACCCTCGTCCTCGCCGCCCGGAGGGTCGCCAAATGGGACGACGGCTTCGACGCCTTGGCGTTGCGCTGGGACGGCAAGGAGGTGGAAGTCCCCACCGACGGCG
>NC_026004.2:14931-135970 GCF_000442705.2 Elaeis guineensis
ATAAAATATTACAATAAGATTCAATTTCAATCATTCATTAAGTAATTAAACAAAAATCGATTCAAAATATCTAAATCCAAAATAAAAAAATATCAAAATTTAGATTTCAAAATTCATAAATAGTTAACTGTAAGTCCATAATCATTCACAAACTAAATCAAGCTATAAAATTTTTAAGCTTGCCGGCACAGATCTCCTAAGCTTAGATCATCTATCTTTTCTAACATTGTTCATCTATAAAAGAAAAAAAAAGAATAAAGAGATATGAGCTATAAGTAAAATCTATATTTTTTTATCAAATTAAGTATAAATTTTTTATGATAATTTAAAATTTAAAAATAATAGATATTAAAAAAATAAAATATTTCATAGAGTATATAATAAAATAAGTTATAAAAATAATCATGCATGTATAAATCATGAATATTTCATAAACAAGATTCGTAAGTCATTCTTATTATGTGTTCATATCATATTTTGAAATATTACTCATAAATATTCATGCTATATATGATCATTTTATATCCTTGATAGGGTTTGTATTCTTAATTGATAGAATTTTTTTTTATCTATCAACTTTATACCTATTGGTAAAGCCTGTGTTCATATACATGCTAGCTCTGGATGTCGATTTTCTTCAATTTAGATATTCATACATAGCTATCTAAAAGTCTTTGAAATCTTTATGTCATTTTTTTTAAAACATACATATACATAAATAAAAGCCTACTAAATAGCATAATCATATTCATATTTCATAAACATATTATTTTTATTAAAAAATTTTATAAAACTATTTTTTATAATAAAGCATCATCTTCATCAATAGCAGCCCACATGTATAGAAAACATGATTGTTGAAAATACATAAGAAATAAGTTCTACTTACCTCATCTATCCAAAATATTCAAACTTTATTAGATGAATATGCTAATCCTATTTAAAATATTAAAAATATAATCAATTTTTATTCAATGAATTTAATAGAATTAAATCATAAAGAAAGAAGCTATACACCAAATGGTTAGTCTGACAAGTTAGACAGGTCAGATCTAAGCAACTCGATCAAAAAATTATGAAGCACGGATTGGGTCAAGGTTAAGATCGATAAATATTCATCAATAATGGATTTCAAATCAAGATCGAGATAAAAGAAGGACAAGATAGGCCATGTAGTGGTGCTTGACTAACTGGGTCTATCTGAACAAGATGAACTCAATTGATCATAATCAATTATAATTTAGGTAACTCAATAAGAATTAATAGTGATCAGACTCTATGGAAGAGACTAGGATCCGACATACTGCATGAATGTCAAAGTCATGGATCTTGTTTTTAAAAGATTATCTTTGGTTCATAAAAGAAGATTATGACAACAGATACCAGGATCTAGATATTATCTAAAGAGAGAAAGAGAGGAATATTAGAGAGAGAAAGTGGATGAGTGGAGAGAGAAAATCATAAAAGAGATGTTCATTCTCTCTCCTCTTTTTTTTTCTTTTCTTTCTTCTTCTTTCTGGGCAAAACAAGGAAAGAGGGATGGTCCATGGCTGTGGCAAGATAGCAGTAGGTGATGGTAGTGAGCTGCTAGCGGGATGCAGCAATGGATGGCCCGCGATAGTGACTGGTTGATGGGTTACCATGGGAAAGGACTAAGAAAAATAGGGCATCTGGCACTTTTATTGGTCTTGCCGGCTGTTGGCCGACTATCGATGGCCATGGCACCATCGTAGAGGATGGTAGGGAGGTCTAACTATCTGATCGAAACTCTAGCTTCAAGGAGTAATGATGTCGATGGCTAGGAAAAGAAGAAAGGAAGGCCATAAAAGAGAGGTTGAATCGAGGTTTTATTTTTCTTGATAGATTTTTGATGAAATCAATGGTCATTAGTGGTACTTAAGATCATGAGGAGGAGGGAAAGAGAGAGGAGAGGTGAGGCCGAGCACTTACTTTGGCTCTGATGAGCTCTTCAACCTTGATTTCCAGCGGGCATGAATCTAGGGTACACTGTGAACTTTGATGGAACATGGAGGAAGAAAGAGAGAGAAAGAAGAGAAGATGATCATAATGGAGAGTCTTGGATGGAAGAAGAGTTCAATTTATAGAGAGTCCATCTATTATCTTCTAGAGATTCATCCTATGCATCCTTTGATAGCCAATTTTACTTATGGCATTGGAGAGGGTGAGACCTCTGTCTTTACTACCTCAACATCAAGAAGATGCAAGTCATCTGGAAAGGTGGAGGTCTCAATCCATGATGTGTGAGCTAGTTAATCTTCGATCTTTCATCACCACTTTCATTGGTGAATTACATACTGGGCATAGTCCTCTTGCAACTCATCCTATGGCTGTCATTTTTTTAACGTACGTCAATTATGGATGGGAGGCATTCCCACTTGTTGGGATCATCAATGGCACTTCTAACTTCTTCTTTAAGACCTTATTCTCCATCTTTAATCAAAAGTTCTCAAGATTTAGTTTTATATTCTTCCTAAGGAGTGTCACGATGGCATTGTTCATTTCCTCGGCTTTCAAAGAATACATGCTTCTTAAGTCCCTTATCTTTTCCTTCAACATTGCATTTTCCCCATCCTCTTGCAACTATTGGGTACGGTCCTCTTGAAACTCATCCTATGGCCTCGATTTTTTTTTTCGTACGTCAATTATGGATAGGAGGCATTCCCACTTGTTGGGGTCATCAATGGCACTTCCAGCTTCTCCTTTAGGGGTCATTCTTTTGTCAGTAAATACCATGAAAATGTTGATCAATTTTTTCATTGACCAACTTACCCATGTTCTCACACTTTTCAAGATGGATAAGTTACTTTACCATGGACAACATTTATCCATAAAATAGAAAAAAAATTTATCCATTCAGGAGATGGCTAAATTATTTTTCCATCAGTCAGTAAAATAGGCATTTAATACTGTACCTTAAATATCCATCCTTATTTTTAATGTCTCCATCATTCAATGCTTAATAACTTAGTCAAATCTAAAAGGCATAAGGGATATTATAAAAAATATAGATAAATTTTACTAACTTATCCAAAAAAAGTAGTAATGTAAAAGAACATGGATAACAAATTCTGAAGTCACTTTCCCATATGTAAAAGAACATGGGTAAATTATTTTTCTATCTAAATATTGCCTGAAAAATATTTATCCAGAAAAGTATAGATTTTCAGGCAAATCTTTTATCTGCAAAAGAACGGGCCCTTAAGATCTTATTCTCCATCTTCAATCATAAGTTCTCAAGATTTAGTTTTACATTCTTCCTAAGGAGTATCGCGATGGCATTGTTCATTTTCCTTGGCCTTCAAAGAATACATGCTTCTTAAGTCCCTTATCCACTCCTTCCACATCATATTTTCCCCATCCTCCCTACCTTCAACAATATTTGAACCAATACAAACATATTGCATAAATAAATAAGTGATTGTCCGTGTCACAGAAGTTTGCATCAAATTCCGGCTAATTCCCATAATACGCATTCTTGACCACAGACGAGAGCTTTATGTACTAGATGCGGATATCATCTGAAATGTACTTTGTAAACTATGAATATATAACTCATGTTAGCTAGCGTATTTGAGTCTTCTTCCTACCGGCTTATATCTGATTCACCTAAGATCTGATCCATGGCTGAAGTTGGCTAAAATGGGCCTTGATCACAAACAATGCCTTGGCATCCATCAGCATTAATGATATATGCTCTCCTCCTTGCTAAGGAAGACAAGATCTATGAGCATGTCCAACAACTTCAATGCATCAATCTGATCCTTGAAATGGTTCTAGTAGGCAAAGGTGACACAATCTCATCGATATATCCATGGCACTAAATAAAATAGTTGTATTTTTCAAAGAATAGGGGTGTGCACCTGGAGCTAAATTTATTGTAAGGTTGAATGTATGGTGATTTTGCAATCATGCGATCAGAGACCATTAGGGCGATCGTCTACCAGAGCTAATTTTCCTAATGGACATGTATAGTCACTCTGTGAAAAGAGAATACGGTAGAAAGACAACAAACAAAGGACTTTGCACGGTCTGCAATCAACTCAAAATCCTTCTTAGTTGACAGTTTCTTGATAAACAATTCAAGTTCGAGGCAATGCACCCGAGTATCCTCGGGGTTGTTTCACAATAACATGGAAGATGCTCCAGTCTTCTTAGGCTAACAGTTGTCCTCCTAGGGATAGGCTGATGAGAATAATGACAACGTCAATCTCGAACTACAGTTGCTCCACCAAGTTGAAAATTTATGTTGTTTTATCCGTACTGCTCTATCATCTCATCAATGGTGGGCCAATCCTGCGTGACCTCTAGGAAATCAAACAATTTGACGAAAGGAGTCCATTCTAGTAGTTCCTGGTGTAACTCACTCAATTATTTAGTGCATATCTTAAAATTTGCCCACGAAGCAATATCCGTATCTGTTACATCTACTCTAGCTACTCCGTTGGGGTAGTCAGATTGTCGCTCCTGAATGTCGAACGGTCGAGAACCGATAAAAAAAAATCGCTCGTCAGAGAGAGGATACAATCGAGAGGACCAAGAACGAGAGCGAAGACTCACGATGTATTGAACGGAGGCAGAGTCAACTTGGACCGGACTAGAAGGTCGGCCAACGACATCCAATGGCAGCAAAAAAACCTGCAAGAGAAGCCTGCACTGGAAATGGCTCTGACGAGGATCCTCCGATGTTCAAATCAATCTTAGCTCAATAAGTAGAGAAGCGAGTGAAGCAGAGTTTTGGGTTCTGAATATTAGAGTGTGCATACCTTTTACGAGTCTTCTCTTACCTCCATTTATAGAGAGAGCCGGATGAAGGAGGAAAAGACGGAAATGTATTCCGATAACGTCCAATTATACAGAGTCACATAGGGACATCTTTAAATGGCTCTGTCAGCGGGCATGTCTTTTGTCCGACGCATCGATGGTCACGGTGGTGGACCTTATTACGTGCATATGGCATAATTAATGACTTTGTGGTGTCCTATCACGACTCACAATAGACCGCTTAGGGTATTACCTCAGAATGATATGACTTGATGTGTCTCGATGGGACTACATGACGGCCACACTTGACCATCAGTTGTTTGGCCGATGTCGATATCCAGGTTGGCCACTAGCCGGAGCAAGATGAAAGGAGTTGGAAGCAGTCCGAGATAAGTACCCCGCATGCCAACAGTCCCGGACTCGCCAAATAGGGTTGGAAAGTCAGGTCGATAGATGACCGACCTGAAGTATCAAGGGCCGTAGGTAGTTGAAGAATCCGATCTCCAGATCATGGTTGTCGTGACAGGCAAGTACGTCATTTTCTCACTGATGCCACTAAAGAAACAGACCGGTTGTTAGCTGATGTAGTCTTCAACTGAGACAATGTCGCCATGTCCCAATGATGTTGAGGTCGGACTTTCACCAACCTTAGCTTTTAGATGAGGTCGGCTTCTCGATGAAGCCGACTTCCTGGGGCCCATGATGTTCTGATGAGGTCGGTCCTCTGGTGATCTCGACTTCACGTAGAGGCTGGCTTTATGATGATCTCTATGATCTAGCTCTACATTGGTAGCTTCAAGTTGGTATTCTCTCAATGGCGTCGGCTTTTACCGAGGTAGGCCTCCTGTTGACGTTGGTTGTATGAGGTCGGTTAAGTGATGAGGACTTATCCTAACACTTGCCTCCCAACTCCTGAGTTCAATTATGTAGTCTTCATCGGGCGAAAGGAGTTAACCAATGTGTGGGTCTGAGTAGTATTTCCTGACGATCATCCCCAGAAGCTGCATGCAGCGGACTTGTTGTTTCGAGGTATGGGTCGTCGTTCTATGGAGCATTTCATCAAGTTCGAAGCATGGTGGTTGAGATGGAGTATGATCGTATCTCTATTTTATTTCGGATCAACTGATCCTTGATCAATTTGGGACAAACCGACTAATCGTAATTTTTTTCGTCTGGATCTACACCGCGAACTATAGCTCATACTCTAGCGACCCTTCGATCATAGCTGGCACACTAATAGTTGCCGAGCTCCATAGCTCCGTTAAATGGATATTAGTCGAATAACGTCAGGTTTCGCCTAGATCTGCACCGCAAACTATACCTTATACTCCAGCGGCCCTTCAACCAAAGCTAGCAGGCTAAAAGTTGCTGGACTTCACGATTTCGTTAAAATGGGTATTAGCCGAATAACGTTGGGTTTTGTCTAGGTTTGCCTCGTGAACTATAGCTTATATTCCAGTAGCCCTTCGGTCCGAGCTGGCATGCTAACAGTTGTCGGACTCCAGGTTCCGTTAAATGGATATTAGCCGAATAACGTCTCATCGGATAGCAACTGACGAGGATGTGGATTGGTCAGCTATCAAGCGATGAAGTTGCTAACTCAGGAGTTTCATGAGTTGGAGGAACATCCCGAGTCATTTGCCTTCCATAGTGTTGGTCTCGTCAAGGTCATGGTCGACTTATTTTGGAGGGGCTTCTTGATGACTTCTTAGAAGTTTCTTCTCGAATTTTATCGAAGTGACCTCATGTCTCATCAGTACTCTTGCTGATGCATCTCAAATTTTGTTGAGGTGATCTAGTGTCTCGTCAATGATTTTGACTGCACTACCCTTCAAAAATTGCAGAGGTGACATGGGGCCTTGAAGAGGGTTTTTATCGTAGGCCATTCCATCATAGAGGAGTATCGCCATTTGCTGCACCTTGAATCTCGCCGAGGTGGCCTTGGTCCTTGACCAAGGGTTCTCGTCGTTGCTTCTCGGATCTGGCGGAGGTGACCTCTATTTCGATCGAGGGTTATGCCTTCGAGAGTTAAGGGTTGTTGAACACAGAATTGCAGAAATTTTTTTTTTTTATTTATAAGACATTCCTATTGATAATACATTCGCAGATTCTTAGTGTTCCAGGTTCGAGGAATCTTCATTACCATCCAGGCTCTCGATCTTGTATGCTCCAGGTCATAGAACCACTAAAATTTTGTAAGGATCTTTCCAATTCGGGGATAACTTTTCTTGCTCGATCGGTTTGGAGACTTCAGCTCTCCTGAGGACTAAGTCTCCGGCTTGAAAGATCTTAGGCTTGACTCGAGAGTTGTAGTATTGAGCTATCATTTGCTAATAGGAAGTCATCCTTAGTTGTGTTTGTCTCTGAAACTCATCGAGCAAGTCCAGATTAGTTCGTCGCTTATCCAAATCGGTCCGTTCATTGTAGTGCTCCACTCGAGTCGAAGGTAGATCGATTTCAATTGGGATCACAACTTCCATCCCGAATACCAGTTTGAAGGAGGTCTCTCCAGTCGGGATCCGAGGAGTTGTTCAGCAAGACCATAGGATGTTGGAGAGTTCGTCAGCCCAATATCTTTTAGTTTGATCGATTCTTGTCTTTAGGCCTTATGAAATTATCCTGTTGGTCACCTCGACTTCTCCATTAGATTGCAGATGCCCGATTGAGGTAAATCTGTGGATGATGTGGTACTTTGCATAGAATTTTTTAAACCTGACATTGTCAAATTATTGGCCATTATCAGTGATGATCACTCAGGATAGACTAAAGTGGTAGATAATGGATTTTCACAGAAAATTCGTAGTCTTCCTTTTCATTATCTGCGCCAGTGGTTCGGTCTCCATCCACTTGGTGAAGTAGTCAATGGCCACGATAATGAACCTTCTTTGTCCACTGGCAGATGAAAAAGGATCGAGTATATCGACTCTCTACTGATCAAATGACCATGGTGTCGAAATGGTTGTGAGTTAACTTGACGGAAGCTTTTGGATATTGGCAAACCTCTGACATTAGTCGCACTTTTGCACTAGGTTGACATTAGTCACGCAAAAGCCATCCGCCCGTCATGAGCTACAATGTGGACCAGGGTACTGTGCTGTGGACCACGACTCAAGTTCTGTGGATCGAGCGGCCAGTCCACCGTGCACCAAAGGCTATTTAAAATAAAATTTTTTATATTTTTACTTGATTTTGCTTGAATTTTGTACCTGAAAAATAAAAATAAATATGAATTAAATTTTTTATTAATTTTTTAATTATTTTGATGCTTAAATTACTCAATTAGCTTGACATCTATTTTTCATAAATATGTTGTAATTTCATATTTTTTAAAATTATTTATTTTTATAAAAAAAATTAAATTATTTATGAAATTAGATTTTTTAGAAGATGTTAGCATCATTAATTATCAAAAATATCTAAAATAAATGTACAAATATATGACTTATTAGCAACCAAAGCTCTGAGAATCAAGATAAGTCAATCAATCCCTCTCAGAGAATTTATTGCTATTTCTGTTGTTCTTTGAATCTGACTTGAGTATCGGAGGGTCCTCATCAGAGTGAAAATCTTCGATTTAGACTTATTTCACAGATCACTCCATCACCATCATTTCTGCGTGAGACTCAGTCATCTTCTCTCTAACCTCAACCAAATTAATAGCAATAGATAGAGGAAGGACGTAATCTTTATTATGCCTCCAAAGCGAACATCATCTCGGCTCTCCAACATTGTCGTCTCTCGTCGGACGGAGAGTCAAGCCAACAGTCTGGCACAGCAACCAGCAATTGAAACTCTCCTGCCAGTCCAGCTAGTGCTGATCATGATGGATCAATTCAGCCTGCTCTTCCAGTAGGTTCAAAATTTGACGGCCGCCATTCAGGCGATCTAGACTGTTCTGGTGCCTCCCCCAATTGCACCACAACCAGTTTAGGCTACCCCTACATCTCTTTCAGCGGTGTAACTGGTGGCCCTCTCAGTGGCACCATCAGCAGCTTCCACAGTGGTGCCCCCACCAAATCCGATTCCACACTCGACTACTTAGTTGCCACCACAGTCAGAGCCGCATGTACCTCCTCAAAGCTCGAAGAGGAGACACATTCATCAAAGCCGTCAGCTGGCCAGACAGAGATCTCCCAATCCATGATTAGGGTATGATTCAACCCCCGATCGTCATTCTCCATAGTATTCTGAGGCCTACACTGCCCGAGATCTCGATATCGAAAGACAGTTTCAGACTCTCAAAAAATAGATGAAAAAAAGAATAGAAAATGTATTCAACAATAATCACTCCTCGATGCAACCCTACGAGGGGTATAATAGTGAACCGCCCTTCGTCCTGAGGATAATGCAGGAATCACTCCCTCAGCACTTCAAGCTGCCTCAACTGGAGGTCTACAATAGGACCGTCGATCCCATCGATCACTTGAAAACCTTCAAGATGGCCATACTCCTTTAGGGAGCATCTGATGTGATCCTTTATCAAGTGTTCCCTCTGACTCTCAAGGGAGAGGTTCAATAGTGGTACTTCAATTTGATGCCGACTTCCATCCACTCCTTTGAAGATCTGTGTCGGTCCTTCGTCGATCATTTTGTTAGCAGCTGGCAACAGCAGAAGCGGTCCGACTACCTTCACACCATCAAATAGAAGGAGAGTGAGTCGATCCATGCTTTTGTCATCCATTTCAACCCGACAACTCTAGAGGTCTGAGATTTAAACCAGTCGACCGCGATGGCTGCAATGATGAGCGGCCTACTAAAGAATAACTTTAAAAAATCATTGATCACGATTTTTCCCCAAGATTTTCCAAACATGCTTGTTCGTGCGGAGAAGTATGCCCGAATGAGGAAGGCCTTTGCAGAGGAGATCCCTGCTAGTTCTATTGTAGTAGGAAAGAATAAGGAGCGCTCTCCAAGACAAAAGGGGAGAAACTACCAGTGCTCCCGATCTCCATTCTAGATGTGGAAGAATGGAGGTCGAAACCGTTGATCTTGAAGTCCTCAGAGAAGGGATCGGCGACCCTCACTCCCTGAGCGTTACAATAATTATACATCCTTAACTATTTTTAGGTTGGAGGTATTGATGGAAATCTAGGCTGAGTTGCCCCAGCCTCCTCAGATGCAGATGAAGCCAGAGCACTGCCACGACCTAAATAAGTACCACCTCTATCATCGTGACCGCGGTCATGATACTGAAGATTGCCTGTAGCTTCATGATGATATTGAGAGGCTTATTAGGTAGGGGAGACTGAATCACTTCATTCGAGGGAGAGTGCCTCCACAGTGACCTCCTCCAAGAGCTCAGCAGCCACCTTCTTTACCTCAGTAGCTATTTCCTTTGCCTCAGCCGTAGCCAGCACTAGTGCAGTCGATGAGACAAGAAGCAGGGGGACTAGTGGCAGTTGAAGACCGATCCATCCATGATGAAATCCACATGATAACTAGGGGATCATCTGGATCGATAGAGCCTCTGAAGGCAACGAGGCCAAGACTTGAAGATAAGGGTGAGGATGCCATTGTCTTCACCTAGCAAGATACTAAGGGTGTACCTACCTCACACAATAATGCGGTGGTTACAATGGCAAATATTATTGATTTTAATGTACACCGTGTATTTATTGATAATAGAAGCTCGATTGATATTTTATATTTTATTATTTTTATCCAAATAGGGTTCACCCCAGATCAGCTAACTAGATTTAACACCTCGACTTAGGATTTTTCCAAAGATGATCTATCCAAGAAATGAGCCCAGCCATCTGAGGACCTCCTGGAGTTCTACTGAGGAAAGAGAATTCTCAATAAACCATGAAGATCGGCTCATACTTTGATGAGGTAATGAAGGGTCGGCTAACTGCTCTTTTATAGAAAAATACAGATCTTTTTACCTGATTGGCTACAGACATGCCCGATATTGATCCTGAGATGATGTTCCACCACCTGAAGGTGGATCCAACCTACTGTCTGGTTAAACAAAATAAGCAGAGCTTTATCCCAAAGCACCAGAAGGCTTTATCCGAGGAAGTGGACAAACTGCTCAAAACTGGCTTCATCCGAGAAGTAATGTACCCGGATTGGCTAACAAATATTGTCCTGATCAAAAAGACGAATAGAAAGTGGCACATGTGCATCGATTTCATTGATCTGAGCAAGGCCTAATCGAAGGATAGTTATCCATTACCTCGGATAGACGAGATGATGGATGCTACTTCTGGGCATGAGCTCTTCAACTTTATGAATGCCTTTTTTAGCTATAATCAGATCCAGATGGCACCTAAAGATGAGGAGAAAATAGTCTTTATTATTGACCGTGAGCTTTATTATTACAAAGCGATGCCCTTTGGCTTAAAAAATATCGGAGTTACTTATCAGCGGCTGGTGGATAAGATCTTTAAAGATCAACTCAATCATAATATGGAGATATACGTAGATGATATGCTGGTCAAGAGCCGTGCAGTCCCAAACTATATTGCAGACCTCCAAGAGACCTGCAGTACTCTCCATCGATTCTGGATGAGACTAAATCGAGCGAAGTGTGCTTTTGGAGTTACTGTCGAAAAGTTTCTAGGATTCATAATCTCACAAAGAGGTATCGAGGTGAATCCCAAGAAGAACAGGATAATTCTTGAGATGACTCCATCGAAAATAGTTGGAGAGGTGCAGGGCAAGATTGCCTTGCTCAATCGCTTCGTCTCTAGATGGATGGAGAGGTGTCTCTTATTTTTTCAGACCCTCAGACAGCGAAAAGACTTTCAACGGACTATTAAATGCCAAAAGGAATTTAAGAAGTTAAAGCAATATCTCAATTCTCCACCACTACTCACAAAGCCTCAGCTTGGTGAGGAACTGCTACTATATCTCGCTGTCTTTTCAATGGCAATCAGTGCAGTTCTCATTCGAAAAGAAGGATGAATTCAAAGGTCTATGCACTATACCAGCAGAGTCCTTCATGATGCGAAGACCAGATACTCTAAGCTTGAGAAATTAATTTTTACATTAGGTGTCACAACGAGGAAGCCGCGGTTTTATTTTCAGACCCATACTGTTGTGCTGCTCGCTGACCAGTCGATCAAGGTCATTCTCCACCGTCCAGATACCTCAGGATGGATTGCAAAGTGGGCACTATAACCTATCGAGCTGGATGTACAATACCATCCAATGCTTGCTATCAAGGTTCAGGTGCTAGTGGACTTTATTCTTGAACATACCATCTCGAACGAGCAAAGCTCACAAGATGGAGAAGGCTCAAGATCTGTCGAGTGCTCAGAAGTTGGTGAGAGCTCAAGTGGTGAGGAGTCAGACATAGGATCTGATCCTGAGGAGTTATGGATGCTGCACATTGATGGCTCATTGAATGCTTCTGGAGCTGGGGTTGGGCTGATCTTGACCAATCCTGAAGGCAATGTTGTAGGATACGCACTGCGCTTTGAATTTTTAGCCACCAATAATGGAGAAAAATATAAAGCTCTGCTTGCTGGTCTTAAGGTGGTGAGAAAAGTTGGAGCCCAACATCTGAAGGTCTTCAACGACTCCCAACTAGTGGTGGGGCACATAAAGGATGGATATGAGACATGAGAGGAGAATATGAAGAAGCATCTTCAGAAGGTAAAAGATTTAACTTCAGTCTTTCTAAGCTTTGACATTCAGCAGGTCTCCAGAGTAGACAATGCCAGGATAGATGCACTATTAAAGCTAGCAGTCTTGTTGCCAATTGATTTAGAGAACATAACCTACTTTGAGGTGCTCAAAGCCTCGATCTTTGAGAAGCCTGTCTTTGTCCAGCAAGTTGATGAAGAATCCTATTGGATCGATCCTCTACTCATGTATTTTACGTCAGATGAGCTACCCACTGATCACAAGGAAGTTTGAAAGATAAGAAAATAGGCCGTCTGCTATGTCTTTCACGATAACAAGCTATACAAGCGATCATTCTTCCTGCCTCTCCTAAAATGTCTACGCCCATTCGAGACAGATTATGTGCAATAGGAGATCCATGAAGAAATCTGTAGAAGCCACTTGGGGGGGAGGTCCTTCTCTTACAAAATTCTTCGGTAAGGCTACTACTGGCCCACTATGCAGCAAGATGTAGGTGCTTTCATCAGAAAGTACGATCGATGCCAAAGGATCTTCAATATTTAGCATCAATCGGTAGCACTTCTAACTCTCATCAACATCCCATGGCCATTCGCTTAGTGGGGGATGGATATTCTTGGTCCTTTTCTCCTCGCATCTGATCAGTGCAAGTTTCTGCTGGTAGCCATTGACTATTTCATAAAGTGGATCGAGACCGAACCCATGGCTCATATATCTGAGATGAAAATAAAGGATTTCATTTGAAAATTAATCATCTGCCATTATAGTTTTTCTTGAGTCCTGATTATAGATAACGATAGGCAGTTTAGTGGTGTCCGACTTCATGAATTCTATAGAGAATATGAAATAGAGCATCGTTTTACCTCAATTGGCCACTCATTGGTGAATGGAGAGGTGGAGATGACCAACAGAACTCTCCTGCAAGGCTTGAAGGTCAGAATAGACCGAACTGGAGCATCCTGGGTGGATGAGCTTCATTATGTACTGTCAGACTATCGAACCACTCAGAGACTTTTGATGGGTGAGGCATCTTTCAACCTTGCATTCAGGATCGAAGCAGTCATCTTCGTAGAATTCGGCTCCCATCTCTCAGAGTCAAGAAATATAATAAAGATACCAACTCTGTATGGCTCTGAGCCAACCTTGACTTGGTTTTGATCCGAATATTATAGTACCCGGCTACCCGGCTACCCTCTGATGATAGGTAGCCATTCTGATAGTGGCTCAAGCGACTATATATTGTGGTGAGTCAAAGTCTCACAGTCCATTGAGCAGAAAAAATTATCATCCAACTGAGAAGGTCCTTATCAGGTGGATAAGATAATCGTCTGGAAACCTATCGGCTCAAACGACTCGACGAGACTCCACTCCCTAGACCTTGGAACTCTGCCAACCTATGCATGCATCATCAGTGATGTTGTAATTTTATGTCATTGTATATCAATACAAATGCTCAGATTCACTAATCTCTGCTTATTCGAGCATCATAAATAATCTAAACTTCTTTCGCTGTGAAGAATTTCTCTAACCAAAATTATGTCTAATAGATGAGGACTAATCATAAGGACCCTCAGTGATCAATGACCAATCTTCGATGACTTGGAGGTGGGGCTAACTCACAAGACCCCATCAGAATATGAGTCATATGAGAAGTGGAGGGAGACCCCGAGAGACCTCCGAAGAGCTAACTTATAAAATGCTCGATCCATAATTTGACGAGCAAATCTCGATAAGTTAGAGGTAGGGCTAACTTATAAGACCCCATTAGAGCTTGAGTCACATGAAAAGCAGAGGGAGATCCTAAGGGATATTCAGAGGGCTAACTTATAAGACCCTTAGTCTGTGATCATGAGATGTGCACAGGCTACCTACGGGCACACGCTGCCTCTCGTATGAAAATGAAAAGTGCACATATTGCCTACGGGCATACGCTGCCTCTCATATAAAGACGAAAAGTGCACACGCTGCCTATAGACAGACACTGCTTCTCGTATGAAGATGAGATGTGCACACGCTGCCTACGGACACATACTGCCTCTCGTGTGAAGATGAGAAGTATACATGCTATCTACAGATACACACTACCTCTCACATGAAGATAAGAAGTACACACACTGTCTAAGGGCACATGCTGCCTCTCGCGTGAAGACGAAAAGTGCACATGCTGCCTATGGGCACATGCTGCCTCTCGTATCAAGATAAAAATGCACATGCTGCCTATGGACACATACTGTCTCTCGCATGAAGATGAGATATGCCCACACTGCTCTACTCATAAGATGAGCCGAGCACATGCTGTCTCTCACATAACAATGAGTGCACATGCTACTCTACTCACAAGACGAACTGAGCACATATCTTCTCTTCTCCACAGGGCAGAGCCAAGCCGCCGCCCATAGGATAGAGCCAAGCCGCCGCTCGCAGGGTAGAGCCAAGCTGCCACCTACGGGGTAGAGCTAAGTTACCGTTTACAAAGCAGGACCAAGATATCGCTTACCGAGCAAAACCAGTAGCCCCCTAGACGGAGCCACTTTCAACAAAGTTTGTTTAGGGTAATTTTATCTCGAATCGAAATGAGCTCGTGCAAATCCCTAAGGTCTGGATTGATTCAGATCGAAATAATTCTAGGGGCCTTAGGTCGAGGTCAGCCTCTGCATGTTTAAGATAAAATACACAAGCTTGTAAGAAATAAATTTTTATTCATTTTGATATTTACAAGAAGAAGGATAGCATCTTTAGCGCCAACTTACAAAAAGGGCATTTACAAGAAGAAGGATGGCATCCTCAATGCCACCTTACAAAAAAATATATATATATTTACAAGAAAAAAGATGGTGTCCTCAGTGCCACATTACAAAAAAAAAAGAAGAGGGAGAAAGTGCAGCAAAATAGAAGAAAGTCACAAAGATCATATCGGTCCAGAAGCAGATCCCCACCAGTCAGTGAATCTGGTTCGAAGCTCCCGTCATCGTAGACGATAGCAACGATCAGATAGTGGACATTCTCCTCGATCCCAAATGAGGAAGCTCAATCCTCATCTGATGAGGAAGCCATCTCGTCGCTATTTCTGGACTGAAAGGAGTGGAGCTCCAAATACGGCATTATCTATAGCAGGCAGGCCTCGTAGTTCTCGAAACCATCGATAAACCCACTGGCAATAATATCAATGACCTTCCTCCTAAACTCTACAGAGTCTCGATACTCTCAAATGCAGTGGGCCCAGATGTTAGGAGGAATCCGCTCGAACTAAAGGGTGTGATGACCCCAGAGCCTTGGCAGAGATCGAGAGATGGAAGGCATCCAGCGAGAGAAAGATAGACCAGCACCCCTGGCTCTCACCATTCTCCAAGCTTCTCTTATAAAAGCCCACCTCTCCTTCACCCTGGCCTTCACTACTGGCAGAGGATGCAAAGGGGGATGCCAGGGTGATAGAAGGAAGAAATTTCTACGAAGGATGGAGACAAGAGAATAGGTTTCTCTACCCGTTGGCTTCTATTTATAAGCACCAAAGCCTACATCAATCGCTAATCGATGGCTTGAATGGATACGGTTGTCCACCAACTAATAAATGGTGTATCTTCCCACTGTTAGGAATAAATCTCGATAACGCTTTGAGAATTAGAATACGGCTATATGGCATATGCCTACTGACTCTGTTGGAAAATGTATCCCAAAGCCAATCATTAGACGATTGTGCTCATCTGATAAATTGTATATGAATTTTTATTAATAAAATTTATTTGGTATTTTTATTATAAATTGATCATCTTTAAACTCTTGTGTTGTAATGAAGTCCTTAGGACTATATATATTAATCGACAAAGAAAGATTTATCATTAAGTCCTTAAAATTGTTCACAACCAAATGATACGCTATTACTAGGATGATAGTGATATCAAGTGTAGGTCGTTGTGTGCCATATGAGTTAATTATCCTCTTAATCAAGGAGTGTGGAGACATTGTTATGGTATGCAGATAGAATATAGGAGTACATTCACATCGAACATGATCATGTGCCGAGCACTCTACTATCAAGAGTAGCTTGTGAATGGTATGGATATAAGTATCCCTCCAACCTAAAACCACCACGGTGACTTGTAAGCAACTCACTGAACTTTAGTACTGAACTATCTGAGTTTTTAACTTAGTGATGGAAGGATACTAAGTGCAGTCAAGTACTTATCAAGTCAGTGTGTGAGTCAAGATGGAATTGATTCTTCTAAATTGATAGGAGATATGTATCAGTGTATTTCAATTTAGCAAAATCTTGATCAAAAAAATTTATGAGATAGATTTGAAAGGTTGAAATACAATATGGTCAACTTAATTAGGATTGACAGTTAAATCCTAAGTCACGTTGAGCATTTGGGTCAAAGGGATGAATCATACGATAACCATACATCAGTAGACTCTAAAAGGTTGCTTTGCAATACTTCGACCCATCCGATCGTCGAGTTATCATTGCTAGATGGTTACATCGATTGGTATAAAAAGTTATTCCTATACTACCGACTTAAGTTCGAACCTATGGGATCATACGTATTACAAGATTTGATCAGATATGATGGCTGAAGAGTCTAATTGGATTGTGACTCTGGTGAAGAGTCCTACTTGGACTAGGACTCTGTGGGAGAATCCCACTGGGACTGGGACTCTACCATTTATGGAGAACTAATTAGTAATTAAATCACTAATTAACTCAATTTGATTGAGTAAAGAGCTTTAAAATAAGTCTGATTGAATTAGATTTAGTTCGACTCTGATTGGGATTGATATGATCAAATCCGATTACAAGAAAAATTTGATCCTGATTCGAACAGGATTTAGACTCGACTAATTCCTAATTAGGTTAAAAATTTGATGAGATATTTAGATTTTTAATTGGATTAGATTCATTTATATCAGTAATTTCAATCCAAATTTGATTTGGATTAGAACTGAATTAGAAATAAAGAGTCTAAGTCAGACTAGGACTCTATCCTTATCTTTTGCATCACATCTGGATCCATGCCAATTTCTCCACGTCTAATTGGATTTGGGTTATGATTTTTGGCATCATGAGAGAAGATCCAATAAGGGTGGTCAGCTATAGCTGATGAGTCATAATATTATCTCTTGCTTAATTCAAATACGATCCGAATTAGAGATAAGAGACAGACTAGGAAAGAGATTTTTCATATATGGTATATTGTTGGAGTCATATTATTTTTTTATTATTTTTCTTGAGAAATTCTTTAGTATGTAAGACATTTGTTCTCCACATCTTAATAATTTTTTTGGAATTTTTTAGGATGCCAAAAAGGGGTTTTGGCATTGATTCATGGCATCTTTTTTTGGAAAGTCCTAATTCTTAGTCTATAAAAAGGGGACCCCTCTTTTGGACATCCTATGATCAATTTCTTTATAGATTTTTTATTTTCAGAGTCTCTTCTCCTCCTCCTCTCTTTCTCCTCCAGATCGCCTATCACATTGAAGTGTCCAAGGTGCTTGTAGAAGAAAGAGGTCAGCTATCAAAATTATTCGCAGACTAGCATCTCCGAGCTCCTGATCTGTACCAGTCTTCGCGTAAATTTTCTTATAGAGGCCAGACGACTTCATATGACTGTGAGTGACTTGAGGAACACCCTCTCCAACCATTGGATCAGAGGAGATTAAGATCAAAATTTATTTGATAACAATCTCTAACTTATTTTGATTCCTATGATAGATCTAATAGTTAGATCTAGAATTTCAGCATCGATGAGATCGATGTAATTTTTATTTTCAGATCTAAAATATATATTATTTATATCAAAGATCTTGATATGATAGTCTAAGATTAGATCTTATACATGTAATTAAAATTAAATTATTTAATCTATTATTTTTACTGCATAAAATTTTTTTAATTGCATATACTGCACTATCGAAAAATTTTTTCAATTGGTATCAGAGTCAGGTTGCTTTGATATGAATTAATATGACTTTAGATCTAATTTTTTATTCTTAGATCTAATTATTTATGATTTAGATTAGATCTAAATTAGTTTATTTTTAGATCTGATTATTATTTATTTAGATTAGATATTCTAAATAGCAAAGTACTCAGATTTGATAATCACCTGGCCGTCCGATCATAGGAGCAAGTAGAGTTTCATGACCCTCTCCTTTCATTTAATAGGATGCTCTTCATGATATGTAGGAGTGCCACTATGAGGTCCCACAAAGAAAAAAGTGAAAAGAGAAAACTTACTTTCTTGTAAAATCATAGATTTTGAAATCCTAAGTGTTGTTGTATGTGATGCAAGTTGCGAAGATAGTTACATCTAATCTTGTTTAGTCAAAATTATTTTGATCTAAAATCATAAAAAATTTAGATTTGATCTAAAAAATTTTATGACTTGATGTAAAAAGTTTATATGAAAAATTATTTTTGAAATCTTAACCATGTTGATTCAAAAGTTAATTGAGAATTAAGTATCAAGTTGATTGGATCTAAAATTATGATTTAGATCTAATGACATTGCATAAAACATGTGGCATGGGTTAGTTCAAATCAGGTCCTTCTCTTTAACTGGATTAGATCTAAGGTTAGAATCAAAAAATTGATTGATCATGTAGAGAAATTGATTAAGTCTAACCAATTATTAAATTAGATTAATCAGGATTTTTCTAGTACAATAGTTGTAGATGGTCAAGTCCATATATTTGATTAGACCAAATAGACCTTGATTGTAGCTCAGTGGTTGAATCCGAATCATTAAGTTGGTCAAATCGAAACTAGTTAATCAATTGGTGTCTAAGATAAGTTTGACATTTCGATCGATGATTTTTAATTGAGAGCAGCTTATCTGACCATTTGGATGGTGTCTAAGGCAAGCTTAGTAGATCCTCCCATCGATCTCACTTATCTGGCCAATTTAGTGAAGTAGATTTTGATTAGATCACTAAGTGATTCGAGTTAGCCCATGCCATTATGGTTGATCAGTGTGACTGATCTAGGTGCCAGTTCAATCAGCATAACCTAACCCGATTCAGTGACTTGATGAAGTTAGTAGGAGGATTATAGTCTACTGATTGATCTTTTATTCTCTTCTCTCTTCTCTAAATTGATTAAATCTTCTAAATTATTAGGTCCTTAAAATAAGCTGGTTATGGTGATAACTAGATCATAGCCTCCCATTAAGGTGAGTGATAATAGATCCATTATTTCTAATTGACATTGCAAGTACCATCCGTCTGATATTCTCTCTGAATGATGAAATTATCATTCATCATATGATGACTCTGATGAACTATCTGATGATGGTTGGATTAATCGAGCCATCTTCGGACCTGATCACTCATTAGGTAGAATCACTGAGTAGGTTCATGTTAATGGTTTGATCTAACCAAAACTTTCAGTGGAGGCCCATCGCTTACTGAAATGAAATTTGGGGCTAAATTAAATACTAAAAATTATTTAAAAAAATAATTAATTGAGAACCTACCCATAGGTACATATGGGTTGATCGAACCATCTTCGGGCCTATATATAGTCTATGTGGATTCTAGTATCCACTAAAAAATGAAGGTAATTTCTCGAATTGAAGGTAGAGACTATCAATTCGTATAAAATAGTGAGAGAACCTTTAGACTAAAGTCCAAGTCTTTAGGATTAATAAATTCATATATTAATTAGATTTTGTTCTTTCTTTGTGTGTGCAGATATGGTCTCAAACTTGTCAGTTCGATCACTGTTGGATAGTGAAAAGCTTATCGGACTGAATTTCAATAATTGATATCAAAAATTAAAGATTATCCTGGAGTACGAGCGGATCCTTTATGTGATAACAGATCTGGCACTTGAGGAGCCTGCTCCTAACGCCTGAGGAGCAGTTCGAGATACTTATTTGAAGTGGCTCAATGATCACACCACGATTCATTGCATCATGTGGGCCTCCATGAACGATGAGTTTAGTCGGAAGTTTGAAGAAGCTCAGCCCGAGGAAATGCTTCAAGTATTGAGAGATTCTTTTGGTACTCCTGATGATGTTAAGCGGCACAAGACTAGTTGTACCATTTTCAATATCCGAATGAGAGAGGGTGCATCTGTTATCGATCATGTATTGTACATGATCAAGCAAATTGAAAAATTGAGCAAACTCGGCTTTCTTTTGCATGAACAGCTGGAGAAAGATGCGATCCTGAACTCTCTTCCCAAGTCCTACCTGTCGTTCCTCAGTCATTTCAGAATGACAAAGCCTGTAGTCAACTACCACGATCTGTTGGGGTTGCTACGACTTTTGAGAAAGATCACCAGCTCCACAAAGGGACAGTGAATCTAGTGGGAGGATCTTCTTCGGGTAGTCATCATCTCTTTAAGAA
The DNA here is from genome assembly GCF_000442705.2 of Elaeis guineensis. Taxonomy (NCBI): domain Eukaryota; kingdom Viridiplantae; phylum Streptophyta; class Magnoliopsida; order Arecales; family Arecaceae; genus Elaeis; species Elaeis guineensis. The sequence goes on from NC_026004.2 coordinate 35,650, forward strand.
AAAAACAAGAAGAAGAATAAGAAGGTGCCTGATGCAGGAAGTCAATCTCAGAAATTCAAGTTTAAGACTGATCAAAGTTAGGCAGAGTGCTTCTTTTGCAAGAAGCAAGATCACTGGAAGAGGAATTATCCTCAGTATATCACTTTTCTTGATTCGAACAAGCCAAAGAAGAAGAAGCAATCAGTTGCTGGACAAGGTACTTATATGATAGCATCTTGTAACTTCTCTCTTATAGATATAATGACCTGGATATTGGATACTGAAAGTTTTATTCATATTTGCAATTCATTGCAGGATTTTCAAGTCACTAGAAGATTTGAAGAAGGTGAGAGATTTCTGAATATTAAAGATGGAAGATCAATTCTAGTTCTAGCTTTTGGAATCATCAAGCTTGTATTCGAGTCTCAATATATTGTTCTTAATGAGTGTCATTACTATCCTAATTTTTTTAAAAATATTATTTCTATAGATCTTTTGGCCAATTCAAATTATGAAATATCAATAAAGAAAATTTTTTATGATATCATTTTGAATGGTATTACAATTTTACGTGGACAGTTGAACAATGATATTTATATTGTATCTAGGCCTAATGTAATGTATATTTCAAATAAATACTCTAGAATAGATGATATCACAGATGCCTACCTTTGGCATTGTAGGCTAGGTCATAACAATAAGAACCAGATAAATAGGTTGGCTCAAGAAGGAATTCTTGATAAATACGATTATGAATCGTTACCTACCTATGAGTCTTGTTTGTTTGGAAAGATGATTAAGTCATCTTTTACTGAAAAAAGTAAACGAGCCAGTCATGTGCTGGGTTTGATACATACCGATGTATATAGACCCATGAGCACATATACTAGAGGAGGGTATAGCTACTTCATCACATTCACAGACGACTTATCTAGACATGGGTACGTCTACTTGATGAAATACAAGTCCGAATCATTTGAAATGTTCAAACAGTTTCGTAATGAAGTAGAGAAATAAACTGAAAAAAATATTAAAATTTTTTGGTCTGACCAAGGAGGTGAATACCTTTTCAGTGAATTTCTGACATATCTAGGAGAGAATAGGTTTCTCTCCCAATGGACTCCTCTAGGGGCACCACAGCATAATGGCATTTCAGAAAGGAGGAATCGAATCTTGTTGGACATGGTTCAGTTCATGATGAGGTTTGCAACTCTGTCAATCTCTTTTTGGAGATATGCACTTGAAACAGTTTATCTTGTGCTCAATAATATTCTGAACAAGTCAGTTAGTAAGATACTATATGAGATATGGTCAGGACGTAGGTCAAACCTCTCTTACTTTAGGGTCTGGGGGTGTCCAGCTTATGTTAAACGATTACAAACTGACAAGCTCAGTCCTAAGTTTGATAAGTATAATTTCATAGGGTATCCTAAAGAAATGAGGAGATATTACTTTTACCTGCTTGTTGAACAAAAGGTGTTTGTCAGTAGTAAGACATAATTTTTAGAAAAAAAAAATTTTGGTGAAGAAATAAGTGCCTCTAAAATCAAGCTTGACGAAGTTCGACAGGTAGAAGAACCGACACCAATGATTGAATCTGAATCAAATTTGATGAGATCAAACCTGGAGCCCAATGAACAAACATTCTTAAGATGATCCGATAGAATACCGCATCAGTCAGATAGATACTTAGGTTTCTTGATCCGAAATGGAGATCCTGTCGAACTCGATGAGAACGATGAGGATCCGATCACCTATATGGATGCAATGCAGAGATCCAACTTTGATAAATGGCTTGAAGCCATGAGATCCGAAATGGAGTCCATGAAGGTGAACGATGTATGGACATTAGTTGATCCACCTGAAGGGATAAAGCCCATAGGATGTAAGTGGGTCTTCAACAGGAAGAGAGGTGCAGATGAAAAGGTGGAGACCTATAAAGTCTATTTGGTTGTCAAGGATTATCGTTAGCATTATGGTATTGACTATGATAAGACATTTTCTCCTGTGGCAATGCTCAAATCCAGATCATGCTTGCAATAGTAGCATATTTGGACATGAAGTCTGACAAATGAATGTGAAGACAACTTTCCTAAATGAAGAGCTGAATGAAGAGGTATATATGATACAATCTGAAGAGTTCATATCCATAAATGAGTCCAAGGTGTGCAAGCTTCAGAGATCTATTTATGGATTGAAGCAAGCATCTCAGAGTTGGAGCATACGTTTTGATAAGGTGATCAGAACGTCTGGCTTTGTTAGGAATGGAGAGGAACCCTGCATATATAAGTGAGCAAATAGTTCGATAATAATATTTTTTATATTGTATGTGGATGATATTCTCTTAATCGGGATGATGTCTCTGCATTACAGAGAATAAAAGTGTGGCTGTCATCACAATTCTCTATGAAAAATTTGAGAGAAGTAGCCTACATCCTAGGGATGAAGATCTATAGGGATATATCTAAGAGGCTGCTTGGACTTTTTCAATCTACGTACATAGATACTATGCTGAAACGATTCAGCATAAAGAATTTCAAGAAAGGCTATCTTTCGATAGGTCAAAAAAAAAAATTTTCAAAAGGAGATTGTCCGACAACTCCTCAAGAGAGAGAGTATATGAGTAGAGTTTCATATACTTCGATAGTAGGTTCTATTATGTATGCCATGACATATACGAGATCAGACATGGCATACTCATTAGAAGTAGTGAGTAGATACCAATCTGATCCAGAAAAAAATCACTGGAAGGTCGTAAAGACCATTCTTAAGTATTTAAGAAATACTAAAGACTAGTGGCTTATATATGGTGAAACTGACTTGAAACTTGTGGGGTTCACCGACTCTAGCTTTTAGTCAGACCATGATGATAGTAAGAGTATGTCAGATTATATTTTTATCCTAAATAGTGGAGCAATCTGCTGAAAAAATTTCAAGTAGAATACTGTGGCAGACTTTATTTGTAAAGTAGAGTATATCGCGGGATCCGATGCTACGAAAGAAGCTATATGGTTGTGAAAGCTCATCAGCGAGCTTGGAGTGGCACTCTCTGTTGATGGTCCTGTCTTGTTATACTGCAATAATACTGGAGCCATTACTCAAGCCAAGGAGCCGAGATCCCATCAGCACACCAAACATATTCTATGCCGTTATCACTTTATCCGAGAGATCGTGGATCGAGGTGATGTCAACCTTCAGAAGATCGATGGAAGGGAGAACCTGACCGACCCATTTACTAATGCTCTCAAAATCAAAGAGTTTGATGACAATAAATCGAAGATGGATATACGATACTGTACCGATTGGCTTTAGTCCAAGTAGGAGTTGTTGAAAAATATATCTCAAAAATAATCGTTAGACGATTGTGCTCATCTTGTAAATTATATATGAATTTTTATTAATAAAAATTATTTAGCATTTTCATTACAAATTGACCATCTTTGAACTCCTGTGTTGTAATGAAGTCCTTAGGACTATATATATATTAATCGATAAAGGAAGATTTATCATTAAATCTTTAAAATTATTTGCGATCAAATGATACACTATTATTAGGACGATAGCGATATCAAGTGTAGGTCGTTGTGTGCCATATGAGTTGGTTATCCTCTTAACCAAAGAGTATAGAGACACTGTTATGGCATGCAGATGGAATATAAGAGTACATTCATATCGAATGTGACCATGTGATGAGCACTCTGCTGTTAAGAGTAGCTTATGAAGGGTATGGGTATAAGTATCCTTCCGACCTAAGACCACCATGGTGACTTGTAAGTAACTCACTGAACTTTAGTACCAGACTATCTGAGTTTTTAACTTAGTGATGGAAGGATACTAGGTGTAGTCAAGTACTTATCAGGTCGGTGTGTGAGCCAAGATGGAATTGACCCCTCTGAATTGGTAGGAGGTATGCAACAGTGTATTTCAATTTAGCAAAATCTTGATTAGGATAATCGATGAGATGGATTTGAAAGGTTGAAATATAATATGGCCGACTTAATTAGGGTTGACAGTTAAACTGTAAGTCACCTTGAGTATTTGGATCAAAGGGATGAATTATACGATAACCATACACCAGTAGATTTTAGAAGGTTGCTTTACAACACTTCGACCCATCCGATTGTCGGGTCATCATTGTTAGATGGTTATATCGATTGGTATAGAAAGTTATTTCTATACTACTGACTTAGATTCGAACCTATGGGGTCACACGTATTAGAAGATTTGGTTAGATTTGATGGCTAAAGAATCCAATTGAATTGTGACTCTGGTGAAGAGTCCTACTTAGACAGGACTCTATGGGAGAGTCTCACTGGGAATGGGACTCTATCATTTATGAAGAATTAATTAGTAATTAGATTATTAATTGACTCGATTTGATTGAGTAAAAAATTTTGGAATAAGTCTAATTGAATTAGATTCAGTTCGACTCAGATTGGGATTGATATGATCAAATCGATTATAAGAGAAATTTGATCCTGATTCGATTAGAGTTTAGATTTGATTAATTTCTAATTGGGTTAAGAATTTGATAAGATATTTAGATTTTTAATTAGATTAGGTTCATTTCTATCAGTGGTTTCAATCCAAATTTGATTTGGATTACAATTGAATTAGAAATGAAGAGTCTAAGTCAGACTAAGACTCTATCCTTATCTTTTGCACCACATCTGGATCCATGCCAATTTCTCCATGCCTAATTAAATTTGGATTGTGATTTTTGGCATCATGAGAGAGGATCAAATAAGGGTGGTCGACTGTAGCTGATGAGTCATAATATTATCTCTTGTCTAATTTGAATGCAATCCAAATTAGAGATGAGATGCAGACTAAGAAAGAGATTTTTCGTATATGGTATATTATTAGAGTCATATTTTTTTTATTTTTTTTAAAGAATTCTTTGGCATGTGAGACTCTATATTTTTTCTCCATTTCTTAATAATTTTTTTGAAATTTTTGAGGATGCCAAAAAGGGGTTTTGGTGTTGATTCATGGTATCCTTTCTTGAAAAATCTTAATTCCTAGTCTATAAAAAGGGGACCCCTCTCTTGGATGTCCTATGATCAATTCTCTTATAGATTTTTTTATTTTCAGAGCCTCTTTTGCTCTTTCTCTCTTCCTCCTTTAGATCTTCTATCACTTTGGAGTGTTCAAAATGCTTGTAAAAGAAGAAAGAGGTCAGCTGTCGAAGTTGTTCACAGACTAGCATCTTCGAGCTCTTGATCTGTGCCAGTCTTCACATGGATTTTTCTATAGAGGTCAGACAACTTCGTGTGGCTGTGAGTGATCTGAGGAACATCCTCTCCAATCATTGGATCAAAGAAGATCAAGATCAAAATTTATTTGGTAACGATCTTTAACTTATTTTGATTTCTATGGTAGATCTAATAGTTAGATCTAGAATTTCAGCATCGATGAGATCGATGTAATTTTTATTTTTAGATCTAAAGTACATATTTTTTATATCAAAGATTTTGATGTGGTAGTCTAAGATTAGATCTTATATATGTGATTAGGATTAAATTATTTAATCTATTATTTCTGTTGTATAAAATTTTTTTAATTGCATGTACTGCACTATCAAAAATTTTCTTCAGGCCCCACATCTTTTTCTAGGTATTGTCCTAGTGGAAGAATCAATAGTCATCATTCTCATGACTGCTAGCATTGAAAAGGATAGAACAAAAGCACTGTTAGATATTCGTCTAAGATTGGCATGCTCAGATAATTGCACTAAATCGACAGGCGTGGGAAGTTACCTCATATCAGCATGCACACTGTAAGTAAAGATAAGGTATGAAAGAAAATCGATTTTATTCATTCCTTTAAAAGCTTTTACAATAATCCTGAGGGATCCAAGGTTTAAAAAAAAAACAAAAATCTAAGAAGCCACATCTGGAGTCGAGGCACCTGTCGCAGGTTTGTCAACTGCAGTAGGGTCCCGGACTTCATCTAAAAAATTTAAATTTAGTTTCGAATATTTAGTGATGACCCTATCCCAGGCCAACTACCTCTCAAGATCATAAGCATCAGTAGCATATTCGAACTTCTCATCTTTACACTCCGTTGACGCTCGAAAGTCTGCAAGGGCTTTAAGGGTGGCCTCCACTGCCTTCTTTTCGACTGCCCCCAGCTGAGCTTCAAGCTTCTTTATTAATCCTTGCAGTCGAGAGTTTTCTTCAATTGAAATCGCATGCCTCTCAAGCCCCTCTATTCTCCTTAATAATCGGAAGTTCTCCTCGATGGCCCCTCTCAATGCTGCCTCAGCATGCTTGGCTCTTCTCTCGAAGGCATCAGCTCTCAGGAGGACCTCTCCAGCCTCCCTTGCCGTCTTGTCCTTGGCATCCCCAAGCATTTTGGCTTTGAGCTGGTACTTTTTCACCTCAGTCGAGAGGTTACGGCAGCTCTCAATGTATCCATTTAAATAATGAAAAAGCTAGTAAGAGGTATTTTTTGTTAATAAGCATCATAAACATATATGTAAGATAAATAAAATTACATGAGCCCTAACTTACCCGGATGATGCACTCCATAGCTCCTTTTCTCAGCTTCTTCTGTGGTATATGCAGTAGTTCATTTACGTTGGTCGGAAGGAGCATCCCAGAGAAAAGCTTGCTTGCCAACTGGTAGTCCCTCAAGGTCGAGGCCTCGAGCCTCAAATCGACTAGTGTAGCTCCAAAACTAGAAACCCCAGGCAAGGCCCTAGAAGTCTCAGTCTCTTTGGCTGTCTCATCTTCTGGGGAAAATGTAATGGCAGGAGGGGCCGGCAAGCTCAGAATTATATCTTCAGAGGTCTGACTCGTTTGGCTCCTTCGATCTCCATCGGAGGTCGGAGAGGTCGAGCCAATCCTTACCATTCTGAGGTCGCTGGCACAAAAAAGTTTAGAACCTCCTGACCTAGAAGTTGATGGTGCTGAGGTACTTCCGATCCTGATGCAGATGCTTTGGCCGCCCATAGGCTCAACTGTCTTTTTTCGATGAGCCTTCTTATCTGGTCTATTCGGGGAGCCCACATCTTTCTTCATGACCATCTCTGCAACTAAGGTAAGTAAGTCGTTGGCAAAAATACAATGGAAATCAAAAAGTATAAGACCCTGAGAGCAGGTGATATGCACCTCAAGGGGCTATCTGACTGATGCCGACATTGAACAATATCTGGATCGATAGCAACTCTTTCAGCTTGAGGATCTTGAAGCCACGCATGGTTACCAACTCCTGCCTCAGACGTTCATTTATGGAAGGCTCTTTTAGTGCAATTTCTTGAGGTTTGCCCCAAGCGATGAAACCCCAATCCTCATCGAACGTTTGAGAGATGAAGAGAAATCATGGTTTCTAACCATGAACGATGGTGGGGATCTCCGAAAAAGATAGTGGACGGATGTTCTTCTTCCTCTATGGTGCCACATAACACTAGCCGCATGACTCTAGATGCCTTTTGAGGTCGAAAAGAGAATGAAAGAGCGTGACGCTGGGGTCAATCTCCACCAACACGCATACTACAGTGAAGCCACAGATGTACCGCCATGAGTTCAGAACCACCGAGCATGGCGACATCCCAAAGTATTGGAAGAGACCTTTGAAGAAAGGATGAAGAGAAAGCCATAACCTGACCCGAAATCACTCCTCATAGAGACTCATCCAGCCTAAAGGTGGTTGATAGACTTGATCATCCGGTCTTGGGACTTCCAGCGTGAACGCCAGAGGAATTTGAAACTGCTTGTGGAGTAATACTATATCCTTCTCAGTCAGCTCTGATTGAAATCCCAGCAGTGCAAAGCTAGGATCTTTGGAAGCCATTCCTCTCACTTGGAAAGAAAATCGTGAAAGTGAAAAATAAAGGGGAGAAGGAGAGAATTTGCAACAATAAGAAATGGATAGTCGAAAGACCTAAAGGCCTGTGCCGCTTGGACCTTAAATAGACCCGAGATCAAAAAGATCTCCAAATGATATTTCTTTTCAGAGCATTAATTATCCAAGGTGTGGATTGGCAAAGTTTGAATGGATACCTGACACATGGCGACTACAGCTCCTGCTGTCGATTTGATAGTTAATACCAGTGGAAGGCAAATCATGCTTTGCACCACTATTGGAGAGACGTGGGAGACGTGCAGTGATACTTGCTATGTATAGACGATTAAAATTTTAGTCTTTTCAAAAACCCTCACAATAGGTAATGAAGACTTTTGGTATGCTATTTATGTTAGGTCATAACCCGAATTGTGGCTCAAATCGTATTCGGCCTAACTTGCGATTCAATCAACATTGCTCGCGTCAAGTCAAATACATAGTGAATTTTAATAGTAGAGGATGAATTTCATTCATTTTTATATAGAATTTGATTATATCACTTAAAAAAAGAAATCTACATTGAAGCACTGCCAGGATGGTTTGCTTCGGAATAGTTTTTCTCGATGCCGGCAGCTTCTTTAGTGTGGACAACAGCATGGACCTTGTTTGGTACGACAGAATAGTGTGCCGCCCTTGCAAATTTCTCTATACTATCTGCCACCACAGCTAACAATCTCTCAGCTACGCAATCAGCCTGAAGGAGCTTGATAATGTCCACAGGGAGATACATCCGGATCATTGCTTTACATCCCTCAAAACCTACAAAAAATGCCATCTTGCAAGTTTGGTTGATAATTCCAAACCCTTTCTTTACCAGGTGCCCTTCCCTTCTCTCAGCATTCTTAGTTAGGAGTTTTTGATTTGTGAGCTTGTGCCAGAGGTGGCGATTTTTCTTTTCCTCCTCCTTTAGCCTCTCCTTCAAGCGCTTCGCTGTCGATAAAACCTCCTAAAGGTTAGCTTGAGGCATGATCGGCTCTGGAGTTAGTTGAATTCCCTTGGAGGTAGAGCCCTCACTCCCCGAGGCATCCTCTCTCTACTACAGCTTGTTCCACTTGAAGTCTTAACTCTCTTAGATGAACTCCTACTGGGACTTCTAGGGGAATCATGGAACTCGGAGGGAGTATAATCCTAGCTTATCTTCCCTCCAAGTGTCCTCCTCAAGTGGTCCAGGTCGTCATGGGTGTGGCATCCATCTCTTTCAACCCCAGACCTTTATCTCTCGAGGTCCTCAATCTTTTTTTCTATTGAAGATGTCTTGTCAGGATACTACCACCACCATAGGACCTTTTCGATACCATACATTGCAGTAAGAAGAAGAAAGAAATAAAACAGAAACACAATCAAATACGTGGATCAGCCAAAAGATTTGCCTCCATGGGGTATGCAAGCTTCACTATAAGAAAAAAAATTATAAGAGAAAATCACACTCTCAACCCTCATACACTCAATCTCTCTTTCACAAGAAGCTCTCCCTTCCAAAAGCTTTCTTCCTAGAAAGATCCTTTGAATTTCTGAAGTGATCGCTGTCTACTATCTGACAGTCTGTCTGAAACCTTTGCTCCCGCTGTCTATCGGTGCCTCTCCAGAGTTTGCTGCTACCTCTGCTCGTGGCTGCTGCTCAGGTTCCATCGAACTCACCATGCCACAACAACCCTCTCAATTTTGCCACAGGGCCCTTTAAAGCCTTAAAACTCTTTCTGGATTAGAGAATCACTTCTGATCGGATTCCAGATGCTTCACGGTCATCCAATTAGTACTGTAAGTCTCCTCAGCTACTCGATCATGCTCGATCAAGCTCCATCAAACCCAGATCATACCCACAAGCCATTTGCATTATCTGATTGCGCACCAGATTGGATCTCTGCCATCCGATCGCACCCAGTCCATGCAATAGTGCCATGGATCATGAGAAATGACCTCAAAATGTTGCTAATCTATGGTGGACCATGAAAGCAGGTGGAAAACACCCCGTCGGTTCATCGTTGATCCACACACCGTGCATGGACCGCATGAGAGATCCGCATAGGCTGTGCCTGTGTGTGCCCACCTGGGCCTGGGTCGCACCCGCCCGGGCGCCTGCCTAGGCCTGGGCCGTGCACCGTGCATGCCCGCACATCCGTGCGCTGGGCTGCACACTCACAGCTGGCCCACGTGCCGCTGCATGCGCTCTCTCCATCACGACCTCTATCGGCCCATCGCTTTGATATTTGTATAGATTTTCTTCAAGCGTAACTTCTTCATCCGGACTTCGTTTAGACTGATCTTGAACTCGTTGGACTCTGTTCGTCGTCTTGAACTTTACTATGAGCTCAATATAGATCGAATCTTGAGACATCAAATTTTAACACTTTCAACCCTCCTCAGCTCGTCATTTTGATGGTTGATCATCTCCTGGGCTTCTTGGAGGGCCTCTTCAGAAGAGCTGAGCTTCTTTGTTAGCTCATCATTTTTGCTCTCCATCTATTCCAACTGATACCTCAACAAGTCTATTTCCCTCGTATCCATAAGCTCCAATGTCGAAGCACCGTGGGTGGAACCAATGAAGTTAGCTAGGTAATGCCCCACATGTGCAAAGTGTTGTGAGTAAACATTAAAATGTCGTAGGTTGTAGGAGGTTAAAAGAAGATGCCTAAGGACATCTCACCTGAATGAGAGATCTGAGGGCACCTAACATCTATTGCTATGCTCCTTGTCTATCCAAAAGTTGCCCCTCGAATAGAGAAAGAAAGTCCTTCAGAAGTTTGGCCATGGCCTGGGGGTCTTCTGTCGTGAAAGGAATAGGAGGTGCCAGCTCCAGGGACTCCTCGATTTCTATCACCATTATCAAAGCCCTCTCAAGAAGAATAGCCACGTCCTCCACCTGTGTCACCATAGTTGAAACTTTTGCAGGACTACTAGTTGTTCCCATTGCCTGCGCCCTTTCCATCGGCATCTCCTCTCTTGCTGAAACCTCTTCCGATAGGTCTTTCATTACATCCTTCGATGGAGCAATCGCCAGTTCAACAACTAGGGGGGGCTTTCATCCTTCGCTGCCGTTGGAGTCAATCCGATGGCTGAAGCTTAGGCATAGTTACCCTTTGGAGTTGAAGGACCAGCGATCGGGACCTTGGCCTGTTTCTTTTGAGCCAACACCAGTTCGAGCTTCCTTACAAGTTCTACGCTCATCTTGCCTCTGAGAGTCGCAACAATGGTTTGGAGTAGGAAAGTCTTGCAATTACTTTTCTCTGACTAAATGCCCAAGAGCCTGATTTAAAAGGAAAAGAAAGATAAAGACAAAAAGCCGTCGCCTAGGAAATTAAATTTTTGAAAAGATCGTCAGCTTCGAGGTCCCATCAATTACGATCATTCGCAACGATCGTGCCAAAATGATGTCAGTAGCTTTAAATGCCGAACATTCATGAAGGTATGAAAGCACGCATCTTTATATCCGAGGTACGATTTTTGGAATATTTCTTTCACCTGATTCTTAGACTCAAGAGTAGGGGATAGTGTTACGGTGGTTACCATGAGTATCTCGGATCAGCATTCCGAGCAAAAGACGGCTCAGGTCTTCAAGCTATTATCGGGACCGCTGACTAAGACATGCGGAGCCATATGCAAAGCAGAGATACTTACGTCTGGTTTGCTGTGTGGTCTGTCTAGCGTACTCTGTTGCCTTGTCGGACCAATACCTTAGTGCATGGACTGTACCTGTTATTACAGCCGACTCACTCCATGATGTGCGCGACAGCTGTCCACCCCGAGTGGATGGACTCAGGCATAACCAACTTCCCTAATCTTGTGGGAGAATTAAGGGTTGGATTATGTTGCCCGCAATGGTATGTTCAACGGCCCTACAATCTCAGGATCATACAATCTCACAGCTGTTCGATCAGTTGTTCGACAGCCTTCTATATAAGCAACTAAAATCTCGAGGATCAAAGTAAGTCAATCAATCCTTCTCAGAGAACTTGTTGCTATTCTTGTTGTTCTCTGAATCAGATTTGAACGTCAGAGAATTTTTGTCGGAGCGAAAATCTTCGGTTTGGACTTATTTTGTAGGTCACTCCAGTACCATCATTCCTGTGCAAGGCTCAGTCATCTTCACTTTGACCTCAACCAAATCGTGCAGCAACATCTCTCATTTGTGGTCACTTCAATGATGATCCCTAGACCAAGCATGTTTTGATCTAAAAAGGAAGAATTCACATCTACAACTCTCATGATCAAAGGAGGGATGTCTTAACGGTCAATGATCAAGTAGCGATCAATAAATCTAAGGAGGGCTTTGTCAAAGATGTTCAACCTATCCGACAATCAAATTGGAGGAGTTGATCGCGGAAGCACGATTCTATAATATGTATTAACAGACAACAAGTTGATGTTGATATATTAATATAACTATAGACATATGTGTATGCCACAAAATGGATAAATATGTATTGCTTGTACCATATATGCATGTACCATATATGCACATCACAAGGTAAAGTCATTTCTAAGAACATGTGCATTAGCTACTTCATAGGTGTGTATTATTAGGTTGATCTAATATGCACCAGGAAAGACAATATATGTACTGCTTACTTTGAGCGCATGTGTTGGATCTCTACATAATATACCCTACATCAAATGTCTTTGAAAACAATGCATCACAACTGAATTAGGATACACATTTAGGTACTTGGAAAAGTTGATTCAATATTGGAGTGGATGATAGGGGAAAATGGAAGAATGATCCCATGGTTGAAAACCCTTAAAAGTTGCGCAAAACAAACAACTAGCTGGCATATCGCACAAGGATTTTCCCCAGTACACATGCCAAACAACAATAAAAAGCAAGAGCACACCGGCTTTCTTCATGATGTTGGGGTTCTCTGCAATGGCTTGGAAATCTGACGCGGCGGGGTTCTTTGGGATGCTAGAGTTGATCAGGATTGGGCATTTTTTTTCCCGTGGCAGCAGGAACTCGTGTTTGTGGGGTTCTCAACCACGATCGGAGTTCTCCACTAAGGCTAGGTTCTTTAGGTTGATCAAGATTGTCGAATTACCTGCCATGGCCAAAGGACTGTGAGTGCAATAGAAGGATGGAGCACAAGGAGATAAAAAAAAGAAAAAATGAGGAACTTTCTAGTATGGTAACCGCTTAATGTGTGTTGGTTTCATGGTGCAACTGCTGAAAAGTGAAAACTACATTTAGGTGCTATTTGGTATAGGGTGATATTTCACATCACCCCAATGATGTAAATTAGGTGATGTGATCATCTTGTTTGGTATTACAAAATTCTATCCAGTAAGTGATAAATTCAGTGATAGCATCACTGTACAATACAGTGATGCTATCACCACACATACTCCAGGTGATAGCACACGTCGGGTACTGATGATGTGCTGAAATTATTTTGGGATAAAAATATCCATAGTCAGTAAATTGAAAAAAAAATACAAATCCTCCTCGTTTTTTTCTATATATGCCTATCTACTAGATGTGTTTTTTATTTTTATTGACAGATTTACTTAAATGATATGGATACTATTTATTTATTTATTAGATACCTATTTTATTTCTATAGATAGATATGATTAATTGATATGGATGGATTATGCTAAATCTTTCATGCTTTTTTTTTTTAATTTATTTTGATGGACTAAATCATTCCTAATGGGCAGTCCTGATATTAACGGTCAAAATTGGCTGAGCCTAATCAAATCTGATTATATATATAATATTATCATAATATCATTTTAATAGATTCATCAAAATAAATATCTATAATAATAAATAAATAAATAATATTATTATTACTCCTGCTACATATTTTTGTGAGGAGTTATAAATGAAGAATGTTTAATCAAATTATATAATAATTATTATGTACTAATATATAAGGCTATTCATAGTATTTTATACATTATCACTGTCACTATTTGGTGATATACCAAATATAGTGAAGTTTTATTTTCAGTGATATACCAATTACGGTGATTACATATCATCTCAGTATTTGCACATCATCCTAGTGTTCATATTATTCCAGTGATTATATCACTCCAGTAATTACATCACCGATGATATACCAAATAGCACCTTAAATGTACTTTTTCAAATTGTTCTGTTAACGAACAAGACAAAGTGTATCAATCAAACTATAGTATCGCTTGACTTATATGCAGGGATCAAGAAACTCTAGAGCGGATTGCTACAATGTTTTGATGTATGCTAAAGCACTGGATGTAGCTTAGGCTCCATATATTATTAAAACAAACGGTTTTTCCTAGCCAGCTATTCGGTTGCTGAGTTTAGAGATATATTTTAAAATAAAAATAGTAATAAATCTGATATGAATTGGATTGGTTCATAATCTATTTTATAAATAAAAATTTTATATTTATATTTATCTCATATTTATTTTTGATCGGATTGGTTGGATCAAATAGAGATACGAATTGATCCAAATGGATAGATAAGAAAGGTTAATTGGTATAAATAATATAAATTTATTAAAATTTTTAAAAAATATATTAAAAATATATCAAATTTGATTGGAATCGAGATATACAGTTAAATTTATTTTAATATTTTTTTCTATAATCCGAATCCGCTCGAGACACCAACCGATCAGACATAGCGGCCTTGCTTACCATGCTATCATCTTATAAAAGCTGACGCTGGACCATCGCATAACAGCTGACCCTCGACTTTGGTTTGTAACAAAACAAAAAAAAAAAAAGGAAAATCAACTCGACTTTTGGCACCAGAAACAGCACCGGCAGCGCCACCACCGTGCACCTCCGTCCGTCCGTCTCTTTTCTGGACAGGAAGCGAGATCTTTCGGCTCGGCTCGAAGGCCTTAATGTTTACTAGGGTTTCTTCTTCGAACAGGCTTCATCGCTCTCTCGCCCCTTGACCCTTGCTCTGATTGAAGGAAGAGGCGGAATCGGTGGACCATAGATTCTCGATTATTCTCTTCTCCGTCTTCTTAGCTTTCCCGTTATGTGGTATGGTATGGCCCTTTTTTAACTTTCCCTTCTTCCTTTTTCGTCTTCTTTTCTCTCCTCTATCGACGACGGGAGGACCAGTCGGAGAGGTCTCGCTCCCTCGCTCCGCTCGTGGCTGTTTGTTTTTTCTGTCATCGATCACCGATCATCTAGATGTTTCGTTCCACGCTGCTGCAGAGAGAGAAAGAGGTCAAGACGCCAGAGAGGGTGGAGAGATACGGATGCACGGGGGCTGCTTCTGGAAAGAGGAGGAGACCGAGGTAGAGTGCGGGTGGGTTTGTGGGTGCGCTGGGTCACGGGCGTGGCCTGACATGGTGGTGGGCGTCGATCTCACAGTTTACTTCGTCCCTCTTTGCGAGTGGCACCCGCTCTTAGTTGGCTTGTAGCACCCAACCCCTTCCCCGGCTCCTTCTTACAGGTAATACTCCCACCATCTGGTCTTCCCATTCCTTCCGTCGATTCGGTTCTTTATCGTAGAGGAGTTGATCTTGCGATTCTTTTATTATTTAGGATATGACATAAAACAAGGGCTACGGAAGATCTCTTTGAAACCCTAAGGCTTGATATTTACCTGTTCATTCCTGGGCCGTGGGAAAAAGAACAAAAAAATCATGGGATTTTTATCTTAAGAAAGAAATACAATATCGAAGCAGTATCTTGCCAGCCTTAGAATTCAATTCCCGTTTGTTCCTACTTGCCAATCAAGAGATTGGATTTTGTTTTCCTTCACTGTTTAATCATCATTTTTGTGTTGGGGTCCATGAGTTTCTATGATTTTCGGATGACAGGACTTTGGAAACTGCAAGATTTTCAGTTCCAGACATTCAAACACGCATCAGGCCTCCTGCCATTATATTTGTTCTCTGATTTTGGAGGTACTGCATCTGTTGTGATATCTGTCACATCTTGAACCTGACAGAAATGGACTGCTGTGGCTGTGGTTGCTTCGGATTTTTGAGGAAGCTCCATCAATGTCTAATTTCATTCCGAGGCTCTGGCACTCGGTTCTCCCGGGAGCTCCTGCTGCCAGATAACATGGAAGGTGCTGATGGCACCTTTTACAATGGAGACAGTACAAATCCAAGCGACGGTGGTTCATACCGGTCAGTTAAGTGTTCTGAAGAAATCCTCTTGTCAAGAGCGCGAAATGGCTTGATATGCAGGGAAGTCCCAGTAAAGGAAACTAGGAACGTTATACTCTCTGAGGTAGAATAAGTTTTTGATTATATTCCCCTTCCATGTTATAAGGTGTACTTTAATTGCGCAATAACTCTTTGAACCTTTGTGGTAGTTTGAAGTCGATGCCACCTGTTGTTCATGAGTCTGTAAGTACGTTGTGAGTATATTAGATGATAATGTGATGTTATCTGCACATTGTTTGCATCCAGTCCCTTTAACTGCATTCATAGTAGATGAAACTTCCCGCTTATGGTTCACCATGGCTTGTAATTTTATAAGCCTTGCAGGCCAAGTTATTTGTTTATATTGTGCTTTTGATTGGATGATCTCTCCTTGCAATGTGATTCTAACGGCCTCTGTGTTTCTAGGTTAACTACTTTAGCCCATAAAAGTATAACCTCCAATGTCAAGAATCAAGGATATGGGACACACTTGATTATTGTTTGCAATTCATGCACAAACACACACACACGCATATAAATCTAATCAAATTTTTAGTGAACAAGCATTGTTCAGTTTTATTAGTACATTCCATGTCTGGTGATGATACTAATGTATATCTTTTTTTAATGTGCTTCAGGATGAAAATGGAAATAAAATGGTTAATGAATATGTTCGAGAGTGCAAGATTGGTTCTGGTAGTTATGGGAAAGTGGTAAGAGTGGCACCTTTTACACTAGTTAGTTTAACTTTTCAAAATAAATAAATAAATTCTTTTTGCAAACTAACAGGTGCTTTACCGAAGCATTAAAGATGGGAAACAATATGCAATCAAGGTACTCAACTTGTTTGTCATCATTTTTTTTCTCCTTTTGTTTATAACAATAAACCTTTGTAGTCAGTGAGTGATGACATTACAGCCATTATTACTCAATTTGGTATTGACTGTATTTCGTCAATGCCAAGTATGATATTTGCACTTAGGAATTGGAGCACTTTGTGCAAATGCATATGAGCACTCAGTTCAGGCCTCTAAGCACATAAAATTTGGATCACCTGATTCAATTTGGTATCTACAAGACATAAAAAACTGAACACATTCTTAATTTGTTTATAATTGTTTTTTCTGCCCTGTTCCACAGTCCAATTTAGTTGTGACTTGTGAGTTACAAATTGCATTAGGACTAGAGGAGGTTTGAAGGCAGTGTCAATGAAAGGTGGTTTGAGGGGTTACCAGCAGGGATAGTTGCAAAAGGGAAGGGGTGAATGGGGTTAGAAAGGGTGGAGAGAGCAAAGGAAGAGAAGAGTGTTTTTGTGAATTATGTGCTTTATGGTCTCCAAGAGGAAGGTACCCCGACGGTCAGACCAAAATATCAATTATTAAATTTAATATTCTAATAAATAAGGAAAATATAGAAGTACAATTATCACCCAAAAATGAAAAATAATATGGTGAAGTACAAACTTGGCAACATTTATACTAATTCATAGGTTGATCTCATCCTCCATATTCAATGTTGATGCAAAATATAAAGGGGTCTATGCAGCTGACTAAGTGGCCAACGTGTTTTTCCTTAATGCATTGGACCGAAGTGAAATGTGTTATAGATAATTTGTAGATGTATATAAATAGTTTTTTATACTTCATAATGTTGCATATCGTGTAGGCTGGGTGGATATTAAACTTGATCAACACTAACCCAAGTATGGCCTGTTCAGTAATCAGGAAATTGAGTTTGAGTCATTGCCATGTTTCCAGGCTGAGAATATTTCCTGTTTATAGATAATGATGTCGTAAATGTATTAAATCTGCATTTGGATCTGATTTGTTGTCATTCCTATTTTGGTTGCATATGCAGGCGTGGTATGTGCACTTTGTTTTGTTGCTCAGACTATTTACTGTAATATTAGCTAATCTCTTACAATCTGTAGGACATATTGTCTTCAGCAACCTCTGCAATTATGTCTAGTTGTCAGCCACCTTTGTAGTTATGTCTACTCTCTAGGATTTACTCTGTAAATCCAATTTAAATAATTATGCTTTATACTTGTAGGTTTTCCACAAGTCACATTTGTTAAAGATGAGAGTGGCACCATCAGAAACAGCCATGACTGATGTTCTTAGGGAGGTGAGTATGTCATGTTGTATGTCATGTTGTTCATATACTTATTTTTATGAGTATGAATTATACTTTTTAGTGATTTTCTCTTGCTTTGGCTGTGTACTTATTTATCTCTCAGATAGATATAGGTTAATCAATCTTCCCACTTTATTAAGACACTCCCAAAATCTAGAGGAACCTTGTGCTGGTGCTCCATGATTGTACAAGTGAACGTTGCATAACCAAAATGGCATTCTACTTTAATTTGGCATTCTAGTTTTTATGAAAGTCCATTCTCTTGCCTAAAGTTGCCTCAGCCAAGAATGGGGCACCATTTTGAAGGGTTATAATTGATGTTATAGTAGAGTTGTATGTAGACCAATTCTTCTGGGTGTCCAACCATCTGGCATATATGTATATATTTTAAACTCATCAGTATCTTCATTTCCACGTGATCGGTGATGTGGTGCAATTTAGAGAAGTCATCTATGGGGTGGAAAGTAAAAATGATAGGAAATAGGAATTCACATCCAAAAAAGAAATGAAGAAGGTAATGTGGGACTTCAATAGCTGTCTCATACCTTTTCTTTTTTCCCCATATAATGAGATGTGGCAAGAGTTAAGAATGAAATTCTTTTTTCCACTCCCTTAGGAGAGAAATAAGATGAATTGATGGCCTACCAGAAAAAATAAGAGTGGACGAAGAAAAATGATGATGGAAGGGATCATAAAGTGGAGAATAAGAAAGTAGATGCGGAAGAAAAGAAGGAAGATGGAAAATAAAGAAAAGAAATCTGGGCAACCATGTAATTTGATTCTCATCTTTCCTTTTCTTCAAAAAGATGATTTTTCATTAATCTATGATCTACCAACTGCATAGAATGAACCTATACGCATGGTTACACACAGTGTATCATGGACAATGCACTATTCTTTATGACTTTTTTTTTTTTTTGAATCCTTGTGTTTAATTGAAAAAATGGTGGTCAGTATTCGACATCATGATTACAATAATGCAGGAGCATTCCTTGCTCAGACTTGTGAGTCAATTTATTGACTTTTTCTCTTATGTTTTTTTTTTCTCCATTTTAATGCATGTAGGAGGTTTCTAAATTGTTGTAATTTACTAGTAGTAAAGTATTGCAGTTATCAATGTCCTACAGTATTATTTCCTGATTGCAGGTATCCATCATGAAAATGCTGGATCATCCCAATATAGTTAATCTCATTGAGGTGATTGATGACCCAAACACAGATCACTTCTACATGGGTATCTATTATCACTTCCTCTAGTATAGTTTTTTGTCTTGTTGTCGTGAGGACCTTTTTCTGCTTATTTTGCCTTCCCACTTTACTTTATCAATGTTCTTTGTTAGCAACTAGGAATTAAATGTATGCAGTTTTACATTCTTCCCTTTCTTTTGCAGTTCTAGAATACGTGGAAGGGAAGTGGGTATGTGAGGGTACTGGTTTAGGAGAAAGTACTTCTAGAAGATACTTGCGGGACATAGTTGCAGGTCTTATGTATCTCCATGCTCATGTAAGATGAAAAAATGTTCTTTGGACATTCGCAACCTTTTGCTTGTAGATCTAAATCAGGGATGAACTCTATGGTATGAGTTCTGATCATGCTGTGACATTTGACGTACATGTTCATGGACAACCATGATATCTTGATAGATATTATCAATGTGCAGCATATGCAATACTTGTATCTTAATTTATATTGAACCAAAGTCATGTTTAAAAGAAATTTTCTAACATGTTTTGTGCTAGTTATTTGGCATGCCGCCAAGTAGCTTATTCTTAGTATCTTATTTTTTTAGTTTTTTAATTTTATTGTTGAATAATGGTCAGACACAACATGAGATCTGCTTATTGGTCATTGCTTATGGTCAAGACATGTTCTAATAATTAAAATCTTTATAAATCTTGGAAACAAATGGTATTAGAATTTATGGATATAATTTTTTATGATTTCTAGAGGGTGGGCTTTGGTGAGGCGGTAAGGTTGCTCCATTGTGAACTGAGTGTTATGGATTTAAAACACAGAAACAACTTCTTTGCATGTGGGGGTAAAGCTGTGTATATTTACCCTTCCTAGGCCCTAGTGTCAGGAGTCCCATGCACTGGGACACTCTTTGTTATTTTCCATAGGTACTTAAATGTTCTTCCATTGAGAAGTTGATGATCTAGATTGTAGCTTTCCTTCACTCATGGAGTATCTTTTTAAGCATGAAAATCTGACTTCTAAGTTTGCATATTTGAATTGAATGCTTGGAGATTTTGTTTATTAGTAGCTTTCTCTAGTTTTGTAGTCAATGACCTCACCCAGTTTTGTCCTATTGATAGGAGGTTGGGTTTATAAATCTATGTGGTCCAACAAAGTTTGATCACCAAGATTTGTCATACCAGTTAGTACCATACCATATCAGCACCATACTAGTACCATACTAATACATTGTACGTTACCATGCCGACGGTATGCTGAATCTTACTATATCATAATGCGTACCGATACTGTAATAGGATGGTATTGGTATGAGGTCTGGTACCAAGACGACAAACCTTGCTAATAACATTGTGATTTTCGATTTTCGATTTGATTTTGATCTCTTTGTCAATGCAGCTGGAGATGCGTGCTATGAGATTTAGAAGGGTGATTAGTGGGTTATTTATTGGTCATATAGAAATTTGTGCAAGGATAGTCACTTTTAGGCTTTTGCAGATGAAATGTGGAAACAAAGATGCATTATAATAAGGGATGTTACACTCTATGCTGACTTCACTTAAAGAATGTAAAAAAAATTTAAAAATTTGAGGCCGAGCCCCTAGTTCAAAATAA
Source organism: Elaeis guineensis (assembly GCF_000442705.2). Lineage (NCBI taxonomy): Eukaryota > Viridiplantae > Streptophyta > Magnoliopsida > Arecales > Arecaceae > Elaeis > Elaeis guineensis. The sequence continues at coordinate 56,521 of NC_026004.2, forward strand.
GGGTTCCACCCAGCGGTCCTTGTGGACGAGTGGAGGAGAGGGCTTCTAAGCCCCCTCTCCCCCTCTCCCAGCATTTCTCTCCCATTTTTCTCCCTCCACCGTCCCTTAATCTCTCTCTCTCTCTCTCTCTCTCTCTCTCTCTCTCTCTTGGCAAGCCCTAATGAAACAAGGGCTCTACCCAACTGCCCTTACGAACGAGCAGAGTAGAGGAGGGCATCCAAACCCACTCTCCCGACATCTCCCTCTCTCCCCTCCCTCTCTCTTTTTTCCTCTCTCTTCTCCCTCGTCCTATCCCTCCTTGGTTTTCCTTTGTCAGTATGCGCCAAAGTAGCACGGCATGGTATCATAGGGTATCATATTGCTGATCTACCGGCAAGGGTGCCATTTTTGGTGCTACGGAACTTGTCATCGAGGGATTGCCAAAAATCAAGGTGGGAACCACTTCCCTATCTTTTGCCATGTTTCCCTTTGTTTCTCTCTCATATTTGGCATCCTCTGTTGTGATTCCAAGCCAAGATCGTTGCTGGAGCTCTAATCTAGTTTGTGGCAGCTTTTTGTAATTACACAAGGGGTCTTAGTTGCCAATGAGTGAGCGAGCAAGCTCATTGGCTTTTTTTTTTGTCTTTCATTTTGCCATTAGCTGTCGCTATCATAGCCTTTGCCAGAGGCTAAGCCTTTATTAGGTGCCTTTTATCGACGACGTCAGCCTTCTTCCATCACGGATTGAGTAGAAGGCTTCCCTTTTTCACCATGGTTCAAGCTTCCAAAGGCCCTTCCCCTATTTCTTATTTTCTCTCTCCTCTCTCTGTTTATCTTCTCTTCCTCTTTCTCTCTCTACAAGACTTAGTGGACCCTTAGCAAGAGGGTTCTAGATTCTTTCTCTGTGGACCCTAAGTTGATATGTCATCTTTACCCTAATTAGATACTTATTTCTTGACATGATGAATTGGATCATAGTTTTGTTTGATTCGAGCCGTTCAGTACCGCCACTAGGCCGGCCTCGTTCTTCATCCTATACAACTCTGCTTTGATGGCCGGCTTGATCTTGTGTGGTCCTTTGGAGAAGAAGCCAATAAGGAAATTTTACACTCTAGAACTTGAATCAAGGTAGGACATTAACTTATTCATGTTTGAAGTCTCAAATTAAGTAGGACAGGGAAATTAGAGCTAAGAGTATTTTGGATATTAGAGCTGAAATTAGGAATTTAGCAACTCTTTATTTATTGCTTGTGCTAAAGGTTGATGTGAATGAGTTAGATTTATATCGATTTTAGATGTGGACCAGTAAACATTGTACTTGAGTTTGTCACTGATAAAGCTAAGTGACCTAACACTTCATAGTATTTTCTGATATTGGAAAAATTATAATTAGTTTATTAATTTGTGTTATGATCTATGCTTTCTATTTGATAAAATAGGTCAGGCATGTTGTTATTTCCATCCTGTTTTTGTTATTTTTAGAAATGAAATAAGAATATAGTGTGTATTTTGATATTCTTGTAAATAAGTTATTTTTGAACACATGATCTATTTTGAGTAATGGATTTAGAAAATTTGATTGGATAGTTTATGAAATTGCTTATATATATATATATATATATATATATATATATATATATATACATACCTATACATACATATCTGTATATATATAAATGGATACACACACACACATATATATGTATACATATATCTATGTATACATGTAGTATGCATGCATGTATGGATGGATGTATGCATGCATGCTTAGATCCCAATTTGGAGTGATACGTTACTTATTGAATTGGTTTAGCTCATTATTTTTTTTTTTATTTTCAAATTTTGAATCATGAATTACATGAGGCTTGGGGAATGCACGCTAGATTTGCTTTGGTGTTTGTAATAGACTTAGCTATCTTTGATTGCTCATGTTATTTGAACTTCTTATTAGTTTAGTTTAGTTTTGAAACTTTTATTTGATTTAAATCATGGTCTGCAATACCTCCCTGTAGCATCTGATATAGAGCATACAGTACCTTATTAGTACTATATCGGTATGGCATCTCGTACCATACTGACACTCAATACGATGTCTCGTGCTGCCAACACTATAATAGGATGGCACCAGTACGAGGTCCAATATCGAGATGGCAAATCATGGTTTAAATGCTAATAAATGTTGAAGCCTTATGACTCATGTTACTTTTGGATATTTGTTGACGAGAATGATAGATTGGATTTTCATTACTTTGAGTATTAAGGATTGGGGAAATCTTCCTACTGCTCTGAAATTGTTGAGACTTGATTTGGTTGGTTAATCAGGTAGACTTGTATGCTTGAATGGTCCAGCTTGTAGGTATGTGGCATCTATTACGCTTTTGGTTTGCGGTGTGACACTTCTAAGGTTGAGTTGTAAGCCACAGAGCCAAATTGAAACACAATCCTCAAATCATTCATGAAAGCAAATAGAAAAGAATTATATTTTTTTTTTAAAGACTCACTCTAATAGGTCAAAGCTCTTTATCTAATTGAAATTCTGCTTTGAAAGTGCATGTAAGTGTTTGAGGCTGTAGATAGACTAGTGGAGACATCTGATTTTTGATGTCCGGGAAGAAATTGGGAGTACAGATTGCACTCCAGTTCCGTTTTCAACTTTGATCCAAACTGTGTAGTGGAAGGTTCCTGATGAAGTCTATACTGGAATATTTTCTTATGATATTTATTAGCGATAACTTGTGCATTTTTTTTTTTTTTTGAAACTTATTCATCTTAGTGAATAGCTAATAATGCTTTTGAAAGAAGTAATTTGACTCCTCCTTGAAGCATTTACTGTTTTATTCTGTTATTGTGTTTATTAATATTGTCATATCCTTGTCATCTAACATGCAGAATATTGTCCATGGGGATATTAAACCTGATAACCTCTTGGTGACAAGCAACGGCAAAGTGAAAATAGGAGATTTCAGTGTTAGCCAGGTTTTTGAGGTAATATTGGTATATCGTTATTTACTACTGAATATTAATGTGATACAGCAGAATGAGGTGGTGTTAGCCCCCCCCCCCCTGCCCCTCAAAAAAAAGGAAAAACAGGTGGGGCTGGGGGGGTGTGCGGTGCAGGAAAATCGTAATGGGATGGAAGATAAAATGTTTCTATCTCTTCCATATATTGCTTGATATTTCACGTGTATTCATAATGGTGGACAGCATATAAGAGAATATGGTAGCTGACTAATTTGGGGCAAGCCTAGTTTTTTGCTTATACAAGCTTTATCACAAAAAATCACAGCATATTATCACCAGAAGATGCATATTATCCTGCATTTGTTATATCATTTCATGGCCTTTCTCTTTTTTGTCTGTTTTTTGGGTTTTGGAGCAGGTACATCCTGCTATATCATGCTTTGTTTATCCTGCAAAAGAATAATGTTGTCCCATTCAAGAACTTAAATTTGCTCAAATGCTTATTTCATATTGAAATGCTCTGTCATACTGTGAGGAAGCTGTCTAGATGCGCAGATGGTTTCCCTTAATCCTTTGCCTAGGGCAAGCCACCTAAAAGCAATACATGCGATTGGGCATCCAGATATCAGTCAGGGTTCTGATGTCCAAACAGCTTCATAATACTGTATTATGTAAGTAGTATTTCTAATTTTTGATAGTAAAATGTGTAATTATAATGAAATCACCATAGCTGCAGTGCCGGTTCATTTTGTCATGTCAGTTCCATTTCCAGATCCTCCATGCTCTGGAACTATGGGCCCATCACCTCATGTTTATCCCTGTTTATGAAATCTGTCGACCTTTTACCTATCTCACATTGCTGCCTATTGCCATTTTGTGTCTTCAACAATGCATCTACCTTTTTCTTTTTGAGCAAATCAACCATGTATCTAGTTGTTGCTTAACTTTTTTGACGTAGATCTATGGCCAATCAATTCTAAAGCTGCAAATTCTTCAACTCTCCCATCTCTCTCCCCCTCTTTGCCTCCTCTCCCCCCCCCCCTCCTCTCTCCCTCTTGCGCATGCCTCCCAAGAACCCAAGAAGTAAATAGAAAAGAATGTACTGGCATTAGGACTACAATTTAACTGACATTTATCTGTTATTTATGATGTATCTTAGCCTCTTTTTACATCATTTTAGGTGATAAACAATGAATAACATTATATAACTATTTTCTTTTGAAATACATGGTAATGAAATGATAAGTTTCGAAGTTGTATCTCAGACTAAAAACTACACTTCCTTCACTTAATATAAATAATTCTTCTCTCTTCCTAAGAATTATGGGGGTGTGAATCTGAATGGAGATAGGAGCTCTGCAACAACAATGAGATGAGAGAGTGTACAAACTGAATTGCTTTGTTCTAGCTCTCTTTAAGCTTCTGCAGTCACATTATTCCGTTCATCTGAAGTAAGGGGTGGTCCTAGGGAATTTTGATGGGATTCTTCTTATTGTTGCAAGGGATGGGTGTTCTCTGGTTTTGTTTGTACTTTCCTTTTGGAGACCGAATCCTTGAGCTTGTTGGGGTGTGCTTGTTTCTGCTTCTGATCTTATTTAAGTTCCCATGCTGTACCATACAGAGGATGATCCAACGAAGTTTAGCACATGGATCATGAGACTTTGGCAGTCTAGTTGGGTCATTTCATCTATGACTGGGTATGACCATTTTGTGTGTGAACTTACCTGGTAAGGTCCCAATGCAGTTCCAGTTTGGACTGGTCCATGGCTGCAGTTTGCAAGTCTTATCATGATGTTGTTTTCACCAATTCATCTTTGCTAGTATGGCAACCTTTGAGCTTTTCATTTGTATTTGCTTTATGGTGCACCATCACGTCCCATTTGGGTGTCCATCTGAATGTGATTTTTTGCAATGTGGATGGAGCACTCTTTTAAAATGTGATTGCATGTCATTCTTTCTGGAGTTGTGTATTGGGACTTAAACTCATTTTTAAATTGTAGGATGATAATGATGTGCTCCGGAGATCTCCAGGCACTCCTGTTTTCACTGCACCAGAATGCTGCTTAGGTAAGATATTTTGTAGTTTTGCCATTGAAGCACGATAGCATTTGAATGGCCGTGTTACTCACTGGTGACTAAATGGAAGCATGATGTCTACCTATGCCTTCTATTCAGGTTTAACCTACCATGGTAAAGCTGCTGACACATGGGCTGTAGGTGTCACTTTGTATTGTATGGTTTTGGGTCAGTATCCATTTCTCGGGGATACACTGCAGGACACTTATGACAAGGTGTGTACTTGTGGAAGCTTTTCCCTTATGCTGATTATCCGACAATCATTTAGCCTAATGCAACTATAGCTTGTCTTCTAGATTGTTAATAACCCATTGTTCATGCCGGATGACATCAATCCGGAATTGAAGAACTTGTTGGAAGGGCTTCTTTGTAAAGGTTAGTGAATATTTATAACACAAATTTTCTGTTCCTTGATGTGTATGCTCCAGATAGTCCTGCAATTGATTCTTCTACACATTCTTGTTTTCTTGCTTTACAGATCCCAAACATCGGATCACCTTGCATGCTCTAGCAGAGCATCCTTGGGTGATTGGAGAAGAGGGGCCAATCCCTGAATACTTGTGCCGATGCAGGCGAATATCTTCTGCACGAAAGAACCAGTGAGGAATGTTAATTTGAATTTGTTTTGGAAATGGCTCTCCACAGTGGTGAAGCTATAGTGGATTCACCTGGGAGAATTAAAACATTATTAAACTATGTAAATGAGAGCTTTTTGGTGTAGACATAGCTAAAGTGATGTGGTAGGAATATTAGTGTGACACCTGTATGAATATCTTTTTTTGGTTAACTTCTCTTTGTATTATATCTTAATTTACTGGCCGAGAGAGAGGAGAGTTGTTTAAAAATTGCTTGTTTCTTAGCTTCAATGGGGAGACAAGGTGTGAGATTGCGAAAGAAAACGAGAGTATATTAAATTGAAAGGATTGTGTGTGATGAAGTCATGCATCAACTGAAACTTATCATGGAATTTTGATGCAGTATGATCTTGTTTTGTTATATTAGGTGGCATTTTCTAGGAGCATAAGAACAATGGAAACAAAGAAAGCTGTGCCTCCTACCAGGTGTTTATGCTAGTTTTTTGTGACTGTCAATTAAATAATAATAATAATTGGAGTAGACTTTAAATTTTTTTGAAATGGCCCAACTCTATTATAATGTATTTATATGGGTGATATTGTTATTTTTGAATATAAAAATAATATTAAAAATAAAAACTACTTATACTCTTCTTTCCTATCAATTAAATTCAAATCAATAACATCCATAATCATATTTATCATTCTATATGTGTTTTTATTTTGCTCATTTTTTATTTTTGCAATTGTCTCTTACATTTTCTCATGCAGGTATTAATATTTGTAGTTGGATATAAATTCATTCTTAAATGGACAGTCATTATATTTTTATCAAGTATTTTTCTATTACTATATCTCTCACAAGAGCAACGAGTCCATCTTTGATGTAAGAGTGCCGTATTTTCAAAAGTATAATCACAGAAGTACTTTATATCTTTGTTATATTTAGTAGAAATCGTTTCATCAATTACTCGATGGTCTATCCAACTACGGTTCATGGTACACTGCCTAAAGGTTATGTATATACAAATACAAGACAATAGTTAAATAATTATTTTATTATTTTAAATAATTTATATAATAATTATATTTTATCATCAACTAATAAGTATAGAAGATCCTATCTCGTTCAGAAATTATATTAATTCTATAGATCAAGTACAATAATCAAACGATATGCAATGGGTCGAAAGAAATTTCGACAGCATCTTTCTTTATTTCTCTCCCATATAACATAAGATGTGTGAGAACTAAAGAAAAATATTATCCAAATTTTTTTTTCGAATCCTCATCATACCGTTTGATTACTGTAATGACCTATAGAATTAATTACATTTATAAACTATCCATACTGGATAATCAATTGACTAATATATATAATTTTTCTATTCGTATAAAAATATATAAATGTACGGATGGTATAGAATATGTACATTAATCAAAAGATGGATTTATGGTTATATGCAATGCAATATTTTTAAAATTTTTAAATTAGAAGGTTTCAAAGTACAGAGCAACATTGCAAACGAGGGTCGGGATGTGCTTACCCATGCATGCGGACTTGGTGCGTGCCAGACAACTAGACCGCATTAGCACACTCTCACCTTGGAGGTTCTAAAGTATCGAGCAACATTACAAATAGGGTTGGAAACAAATCGGGCTGGGTTGAGACACACCCCTCCTTGAGTCCGGTCTGAAATTTTTTTTTGAGCTTCGGGCTAGCCTAATGCCTAAAATCTTTTAAAATATGAGATCCGAGTTCGATCTGAATCCAATCAGACTGGTCCATATCATTCATGATGGGTTGGAAGCAAGCTCATCAGTGCCGCCACTCGAGTCTTGTTGATTATCTTTGAGGGACAGATGTTCTTCGTCGGAAGTACATTGGTCATCGAAGAACTCGTCGAGCTACTCCGACTGTTGTCGGAGTAGATGAGTGGGCCAAAATCAGTCCGACGATGGTCCAATCTCGAACTCCTATCGTCGAAGGCACTGAGGCTACTCTCATCGGAGAGATCTCCGGAGTGGTTCCACCTCCCGAGAGCAGCATCGGATGTAAGATTTCGTACAGTAGCGAGGCTCATCCGGATCTTGTCGGTACCCGAGAATGTGCTTTCTGTGCATAAATTAAATTCAAATATTATTAATTTAAATAAATATGATAAATCTAAATTTCAATATTAAAAATTTAAAGAGGGAACAGGGTGTTGCGGCAGCTCTATCACCGTTACTAATACTCACCAGATAGGGAAGAAGATCTTCTTGGTCTAATTGGGGCACGGGTTCGACGGTGTAGCTAGGGAAGAAGGGGGAGGTGGGGCATGGTGGATCCAACGAGGGGAAGGCCGATCCGACTAGGCACGACGGCGGGGGAAGAAGGGGGGAGGCCAGAAAAAAGGAGGGAGGCTGGGGTGTCGGGACGGTAGCTCCGAGAGGCTATCAGTAATGTCGGGGGAAGAAGGAGGCTCGAGGATGCAGGCTCGAAAACAGTCGATCCAATGTGGGGACACTAGATCCAAGGCAGGGACGGTGGTGCAGGGGTTGAGGGGAGGAGGTCAAAGGCTCCGATGGTGCGATGGGGGAGAAGGGGGATCAAAAGCAGGGAAGAAAGGGGAGTTGGTGGGGAATAAAATCGAGCCCATCAGGGACAGAGGGAGATTTTAGGATAGATTATTAGGTGATGGCTAAGTTACATCGCTAAAGCCGTCGCAAATAATAATTAAATTTATAGCAATGACTTTTCATTTCTAATAATCAAAAATACCATTGCTAATAAGTTTTTACGCTTTTAACGATAGATTTGATTTCTGTCATAATAAGTTATCGATAAATAGTAGTATTAGCGATGGCTTTTTTGCCTGCGCTAATAGCTGTCGCTAAAGCTGTTGCTAATAATCGTTACTAATACACTTATTTCTTATAGTAGGAGCAACAAATATTCTTCGGGATTGCCAGATGACATTAGCTCCATATTCGTAGGAGGCAAAATCCACAATTGGAGTTGGTACGGGGCACGACCTGCCATGTGATCGGGAGGCAGACTAACTTGGCATGAATTTCGAACCAACACAAGGTGGGCATTGAAGAGTTGCACATCCTATGCTACTAAAGGATCGGAATGGAAGCACATGCCAAAAAAATGCAAGAAAGAAGTAAAAGAAAAATCTCTTTTATTTCAAAAAAAACTAAAAATAAAATCAAATACATCTGATTAAAGCATGAGAGAGGTGGTCAGGTCCTAAATTCTCTTCTTCTCATCCTCCCAAACCTTCGCTGTTCCTCGAGAGAAGCTGATCGAGAGATGAGGTAATGTAGCACGGACTCCATTGCTAAGAGGCAGTTGCAAAGGATCATTTGGTAGCTTTCGAAGTCCCACTTGAAGGAATCAAGTGGCTTCTCTATCTCCTCTAGCTCAAAGAATCTATTTGCTTTGACAACTCTGTAGGTCAGGGCAACCTTGGTCCTTGGTTCCAGAGGTCCTCTCTTAGAAAATAGAGGTGAGCGCACATCTCTTATAAATGAGGCACATCCTGAGTTGTAGCCCTTCGAGATGTAGCTCAGATGGGGCATAACATTAGGACTCCTCCTATCTGGCACTCCAGTCGAAGCATCAAAACCTAGCTAGTAGTGATCAAAGGATATGCCTCAGCACAGCCTCACCTGGACAATCCTTATCAACATCGACCTTGGAAAGTCAAGGCACGAAGCTTCAGCACTCATTCTGATCACCAACACTAAGGCAAGCACAGACGTCCTCTCTACTCCCTTCACCCAAGCCAAAAAGAATACCTCTCAGCCTTGGAAGTGGGGGCGAAGTGATACACCGATGGACTATCTATCATGACATTGATGATTTAGTGATAGCTCGACACATATCCTTGGTAGAGGGTGACGGAGCGATTGTTCGATCTTTGCCATTTGACCTTTTACAACCATACTATAGGAGTTCCAAAGCATTTACTTGTAAGACAACAAGCGGCCCAGCTACTCACTCCTCCACTCCCTCCTCCATTAAGCCAAATATATGATCTTAATAATCTCAGGACGTGCATGCCGTAATCTTTTTGTCAACTAGAGTACGTCTCCACAACCATCACTCTTTGGTGCACGATGCACATCCTTAAAGACGATAGGTACCTATCCTCATTTATAAATCTTTTTCTCAGAATCTTTCAGATAAGAGGTGAACACCTACCTTGCATGCCCTCTCCCAGAGATAGATTCCATATGCACTGGAATCCAGCTCCTTTATAAAGCTCTAAGTTCTCTCTTCTCCACCCTCCATTCTTGAAATCCCATCTTTCGTTCTCCATTAATAGTCTTCCACACTTCATGCTTGATACCATCTCTCTTCTTCATCCACCGGTCAAATATATTTTCTATTTGTTTTTATGAGAGATGGACTTAGATATCGAAGGATTCATAGTCGAGGAATCCTTTAGTGTGAAGATTTTTCTATCTTTAGTAGTTTTTTAAAATAAATCCAAAAGATCGATTGAGGATCCAGCACTAACGTCTAGCTCTGAAAATCTTGATCGGTTGTCCTATGCCATCATCTTTTTTCATGATCTAAGCCAATTCCATTCTTCGGCGGCAACAATTATAGATGATGTTAGGATAAATTAGGTCCATGACCGCATATTTAGTTTTATCTTGGCCATGCACTGGACACATCATGGGTGTCTGCTCGGGGCCAAGTAGCTTCTAGCTAATTTTTTTCGACGAGGTCCTAAATTGTTACACCACCTGCGCCTGAGAAGAAGGGAGGTGGAGATGTGTCCGGGTCCCCTCATCCTTCTCGAGGTTGGCCGGGCATTTGGGCACGGGTTCCTTTTTTGCCCGCCCTTTCGAGCTCTTAGAAGCCTCTGTTCCGTTTCGGGGGGTGTGTTGGACTTGGACCACCCACCGCCGCTGCTCCATTGTATCAATCCAATTCCTTTCCTCCTGATGCTTTTCGTATTTTGCCTCCTCAGGTGCTGCTGCTGCTTCCCAGAAGGATTCTTACACGAGCCTTGGAGGAAGGTGAGAAACTGTCACCCGAAACCAAATTCTTGATCGGGGTCGGTTTTTTTCTTGGTTTTGCCGACTCTTTGAAAGAAATCTCCTGGTATATCTGCCTTCTTGATGACGTTTGAGGTGATCTCCAGCCCATCTATTCGGCTGTTTTTCGTTTGATTTTGGTCGCGTTTCTCATGGATTTGAATTGAGTATATATCTTGGTGGATCGGATTTCGAGACAATCTTCTACTCGTTTTGGGCATTTTGGTGATCGTCGATGCCTTTATCCGAAAAAACTTTCCGAAAGACTCTTAACAATACCGGGTCACCATTTCTTTTTGCTTTTTTCACACTATTATATAAATCAACGATTGTCTGTTCTCCGAAATCGGGATGGAGCCTTTCTTGCTCGGTGCCGAACAGAACGTGGATGACTTTTGAGATTAAAGAACGGGGTCGCTTTTCTCGTACACTATTTTTCTTGGTTGCTTCTAAGATGCTTGGCTCGTTTCGGGGATAATTTTTTGACTTTGTACTTCGTCTCTATAAAGATCGTAAATATAGCCCATCTTTTTTTTTTTTTTTAACCTTTGCTTTTTTTCTTGACAAAAGATGTTAGGATACGCCATCGCATCACATAACGATACGATATACATATAGAGATTTTAAAAATTTTAAATACATAACGAAAAAAAATTTTAAAATTTTTTTAATATCATTTTAGAATAATAATGCAACATAACATATCAACGTTATAACAGGATAATCTTATATCAGAACGATATAAAAATAAATCTCTAATTAGATCTAATCTAATCAAGCATGCATGCATAGAGGTCATATCTCAACATAAAATTAGACATCATCATATGTATAAAATTAAGATTTATGCAGAAATAAAAATTAAATTTTTATCTTTGCGTGGATAGATCTTCACTGCGATCGATGATCCGTGAATATCTTCATGGTCCGTTGAAGTCGTGATCCAATGATCTATGAATATCTTCAAGGTTCTTTTTGAAACCGCACAAGTGTCTGGCCTCTACAAGAATCCATAGGGAGCTAATCTGATAAGGATCCCAATCTCACCAAGGTACTAGCAGGGCCGGTCCTGATATTTTTTAGGCCCGAGGCCAAATAAAAAAAAAAATCTTCTCTATTAAAAATTAATATATTTTAAATATTAATTATTATTAAAAAATTAATCTACATACATTTTGTAATACAAAATTTTTTATAATTTCTTTGTAATCAATATTTGACAATAATTCTTCTTCAATAGATAGCATAGCTAAACCATTTAATCTTTCTTGTAACATTGTTGATCGTAAATATGATTTTAATCATTTTAATTTTGAAAAACTTCTTTCAGCAGAGGCAACAGTGACATGTATGGTCAATAATATTCTATATGCAATTGATGTATTTGGATAACAATCTATTTCATTAATATAATTAAGTATATCCATAACAGTATTTTTTTCTTTTGGCATAATTACTTTTAGAACTTTTAATTCTGAAAATAAATCAATCCCATCAAGATCATAATGATTACCATTTGTTAAAATATTTTGAAGATTAAGATAAATTTTTTTCAAACTTTCTTCATCCAATGAAATTAATGTTTTAAAATCAAACAAAAATTCAAAATTATTTTCATATAATTAAAATTATTTAAACCTACATTTTAATGAAAAGATAGCTTGATCTACTAAATATAAAAAATAATTAACTCTAAATGATTCTTCTGGTGATTGTTCAATATCTACATTAATATTTTCATCAAATTATCTTTTTCTTTTTACTTGACGTTTTATACGAAATATATGATCAATTCCCATCTCATTTGCAATTTTCTTAGCTGAAATCATGGCAGAAGTAAAGTCAGTCTCTCTATATCTTTCAAAAAATGAAACTAATCCTTTTAACTGATCAATGGCAACATCTATACGCATATCCTTAGATTGTAAATTTTTGCTAACTAAATTAACAGTAAATAGTATATCATACCAAATAATCATTCCTAATAAAAATTCAAAATTTTCAAGATCATGTGTTGCTAAAGATTCAGTTTCACTCTTTATTTTTGAATCCTCATAAATTTCAGCTAATTGATATAAAGCTTCTTTTATTTGTGAAGTTTGAAATCTTATTGCTTTGATGCTCTCAATGCAACTTTTTCAATGTGTTTGTGATAATGACTTTAATGTTAAATTAGGTACATTATCAAGTAAAAGTTTCCATCTCTTTGTAGAATCACCAAATGTATTATATATACGTTGTATTACACCAAAAAAAATTTTAGCTTTACTACAAGATGAAGCCATATCACAAAGTGTTAAGTTAAGACTATGACAAGCACATGGTATATAAAATGCTCTAGAATTTATTTCTAATAATCTTTTTTGTACTCCCTGATTTTTTTCTTTCATATTAGATCCATTGTCATATCCTTGTCCTCTTATATCATCAATGTTTAAATCAAGAGTTTCTATAATAGATTGTAATTCATTAAAAAGGTCTAAACCTGATGTATTATCCACTTTTAAAAATTTTAAAAAGTATTCTTCTATTGTTATTGATCTTTTTGAAATATTCACATATCGTATGATCAAAGATATTTGTTCTTGATGACTTGCATATGGAGTACAATCAAGTATAATGGAATAATATTTTACTTCTTTAATTCTTTTAATTATTAAATTTTTTATATTAGATGCTAATGTAATTACTAACTCATCTTGAATTTTATGACTAAGATAATGATATTGAATTTTATTATTTTGAATACGTCTAAGATGTTCTTGCATAATTGGATCAAAAACAGCAATCATTTCAATTAATCGTAAAAAATTACCATTACTATTTTGATAAATTTTTTCATTCGTTCCATAAAAAGCTAGAGAACTTTGAGCAAGAAATTTAACAGCAGCTACTATTCTTAATAGTACTTTTTTCCAATGTTCTTTCTCTTTATTAATTTGCTCTTGAATATATTTATCGATTGTTTGATATTTTTTTAAATCTATTCTGTAAATCAATCTAAGTGGTCATATTATGAATGTGATCATTACTAGTTTCATGAGCTTTAAGTCTTTCACTATTATCATTTGATTTAAATAGCTTACAATAAAAATAAAATAATTTGTCTAACTCTTTTGAATATACTAATCATTTTCGGTCATGTTGCTCTCCATTTGATAAAGTTCGATCATAATGTGTTAAAGAAAAATGTCTATTATATTGATCAAGAGGAAACTTTATATTAATATCTCTTTTAGGATCATTTTAATTAATAAATCTTTAGAATTTATATCAAGACTATCCCATATCCTAGGATCATAAATGTCAAAAGTATTTGATTCACTTGATTTTTCATTCATTAAATTTTTATCACCACTATATGAGATCATCTGTGCTATTAGTATTATCATTATTAATAATATTATTATCATTATCTAATTCACAAGTAATATTTGTATTTTCATTGACAAATTCACTAGAAATATTATTTGAATTCTTAACTATATCACTTTTTTTACTTATAATAAATTTATCAAGACCTTTTAATGATTGAGTCAATTGTTCTTGTTTTCTTTTTTTCTTAAGTTTTTCATGACTCGAAGGATATTTTTTTGGTATTATTTTGATAAATAAAATAATAAATATTAGCTAAAATTAGTAATCAATAAATTTGAAGTTTAGAACAATAGAACCTGATTTAAAGCTTTTTGATAGAACAATAGAACTTGCTTGAAGGCTTTTTTGATGGAACAAAATTTAAGCAAAAGCTACTGTACTTGTAATAAAAATTTAAATCTAAAAAATAAAATATGATAATTAATCAATTATTTTAGGAATAAGATATAGTAAAAATAATAAGAAAATGAAGTGAAACCACAAGCTATCTAAAAAAATAAGATGGATATAAAGACCATAATTATATTTATTTAAAAAAGCAAGTCCTAGGTGTACAAAATTAAATATATTCCATCATATGCAAGAATACTGACCTATTGATTGAGACTCTCACATAGACGGGCCAAATTTCATATACCTAAACCAATTAGATTATAATTAACAAATCTATGTAATTATATTGTGGGAACCATCTTTTTTTTTTTTTTTATTGTGTGGACTGTGGACCATCTTTTTTTTTTCCTTCTTCTTCCATAGTAAAACAGAGAACTCATCCTCTCTTTTTTTTAACGGAACAGTGTGGATCATCTTTTTTTTTTTTTTTATTATGTGAACTGTGGATCATTTTTTTTTCTCTTTTTTTTTTTTTTCTTTCATGGTAAAATAGGGGATCTTTTTTTTTTTTAACGGAATAGAGGACTCATCCCTCGTTCCTGAGGTAAGGCCGTAAGGGAGATCCTCCTCCCTGACCAACACTGCCCACAACTAAAGGAGCGATCCCCGACGATCGGATGACGACAACCACAAGCTCCAGTGATTTTTTTTTTAATTTTAAATTTATTACATGTGCGTAGAAAATGGTCAGAGAAAAAGTTCATCTGGAAGACTCAATGAGCTGAGAACAAGAGAAGCTGAGAGTACAACATATTCAAAGATCTAAAAAGAAAAATAAAAAAATTTATATATAAAGCATCAAAAAATCTAATTCAGCCAACAGTGGTCGAATAATTTTTTTTTCCTTCTTTTTCCATCGTAAAACAGAGACTCTTTCTCTCTATTTTTTTTTTTAATGAAACAGAGATGAGAGAACTCATCCCTGTTCCTGAGGCAAGGCCACAACCCACAAGGGAGATCCTCCTCCCCGACCAACACCGCTCACAACTAAAGGGGCAGTCTTCGACGACTGAACGACGACAACCACAAGCTCCGATGACCGACGGTGGCCTAACGGTGCCGAAAAGATAAAAAAATGAAAAAATAGGGAAACTTGCTGAACTAGGATTTCAAAAATTTTTCTGACAATAAATCGATAAAAAATCAAGTTTAAAATTCATAGCAGATTGAAAGAGGAGGATTGAAGAGATTTACTTGACTTTTTGATGGATTTTGATCTGATTTTTGGTGTCCAAAATAAGGAAGAATCACCGATGGACAGCAGAATAGGGAGAAAAGGTTGGAGACGGAGGAGGAGGCGGGGGAGAGGAGCCACAGGTCATCGGATCCGGAGGACATTGAGGGCTAAAAAGCTGTTGCTGAGAGCCGTTGGGGTGCTGGGACTCGGGAGAGGGAGAACGACGTTTGGTTTACCCAGAAAAAAAAAAAATCGGGGGCCTGGGGCGGTCACCCAGTTTGACCCACCCCAGGACCGGCTCTGGATACTAGTTCTTTTGCAGAGATTGCTCTTTGGATTGTCGAATCTTTTATCTCTTTTGATTCTTTTCTCAAAATAATTAAAAAGATCTACAGGAAGATCAAGAAATCAGATTAGATAGAAATTTTTTTTTCTTTCTCTTCTCAAGAGAAAGAAGAAGATCTAAATAAGAAGAATAAGAGATCCAGTCTCTTTTTTTTTTCTGTCTAACTCTTGGACTGATTATAGAGGAGAAGAAGAGGAAGAAGAATGTCTAACTCTTGGATATTTGTGGAGAAGAAGAAAGAGAGAGTCATATCCAACTCTTGGACAAAAGAGAGAGAGGAAGGAAGAAGATAGCTTAACAACCAACTCTTGATTGTAAGAAAGAAAGGAGGAGCAACCTCACACCTTTCTTCATGTGCGCCACTCCCTCTCTCCCTATTTTTCTCACACCAACCACCTCTCATAATCACCGTGAGATACCATGAGGTGCCCCCTTTTATCCCTAATTTCTAGAGTTTGTTAGGGTTTAGGTGGAGTTTGTTAAGAGTCCATCAAGAGAAGGACTCTTATGTGCCGCCCACCCTTGCCTTGCGCCATCCCCTTTTAGCACCATAATTTCCATGGTAAAACCATTATGGCATGGTCCTCTTGAGCATGGATAAGGGAAGAGAGTCCCAATCCAATGGGACTTTGAAATCTTATCTTAATTTCAATCTGATTCGAATCTAATTCAAATTTAAATTGAGTCAAATCTAATTAGGAATCAAGTCTAAATTCTATTTAGACTAAAAAATCAAATAAACCAAATCCAATTAGATTAGATCTGATTTAATTCGATCTATATTTGATCAAATCAAATAATTAATAATAATTACAATTAAGTCCTCCTATAACTTACTAACTCTTAGTAAGTTTTTCATGTAATTTTTATATATTAATCCAATCATCAGTCACATTGATAATTGGATCATTTTGTGATTTAAAATCACTATTGAATATCCCAATCAGTTAAGATCTTTTTTGCATATGACCCCAAGGTTCTATTTTATCTGGTAGTGAGATATACCATGATCTCTATCACAACATCATTGAAACTACTTTCAATGGGTTGAAATGATTCCAACTCTGTCCATTAAGGATTATCGATCATCAAGATAATGCTCGATGAGTCTCACAATCCATCAGTGACACCTAACAGTATATAGTAGCAACTCAGCAAAATAGAAGTAATAAATCTCTAGGTGTAGTTACCGTATGATTCAGTCTTTCTATCGTGAATCCCGACTAAACAGAGGATATGAAAAATTCATCAAATCCCATCATCTGTCATATGCAAAAATTGGCTCGACTCGAGTTCATTTATGAATTTTTATGAAAACTCTTTTTCAGTATTCACACTTGCTTCGATCAAAGACTTTTTAAACTCAGTCTCGCGAATTGCATAGAACTTCTCTTTTTCTACTAAAATTGATAGATTCCATCTAGATACATATCTTATTCCTATAATGAATCTACTATAGCTAACATATATCTCAAGACTCCATATGACTAGGAGATCGAGTTATGGTATAGTCAAATTACAGCAACCTCATTATGAATAATTAAAATTCGCAGGTCAAAAAATCATTCACACTACTACAGCATCGAGAAAATTACTGACGAGTGAGTAGACATCCAAGTGACTTTTCATATTGATCACGCTTGATACTTTTATTCTCTAACAAATATCTGCACTCTCGCTCTAGTATCTCCATATTATAGACTTGAGACTTGTCTATCCTAAGGAAGTGATCCGTGCATCAATCTAACTGAATTAATCATCATTTTCATGATGATCCAACGATCGAAAGTAATTTAAAAATTAACCATCAATGAGACATACCTCAAATTCTCAATTCTTGAGAATATGTGTCATCATCTTATTAACTTTCTGGACGATTCATGTACACATACACTATATGAATGATAATTAACAGCCCTAATTAATTAGATCAAGTACGAAATTACATCCTAAAAAAAATTAATGTGTCAATCCGATTGACTTTTAGGACATACATCTAACAAAACAAACAAATATATATTTTTTTTAGTGAGTTTTGCTCAAAAAGTTAATCCTCTATCAAATTATTATAGTTGTGCTGTTAATTATAGATCAATTTATTTGTCAAAAATTTAAGGAAGAAAATTTTTTCAGTATTGATCTCATGTAGAAGATTAGAACACAAGAAAATCTTCCCAAAAATCAATAATAAAATTTAATTTATAAATCATACCTTGAAATTTTTGAGTGGCCATTAACGATCGCCGTACCAGCATCCTATGGAAGAAAAAAATAATAATGCTGCATAGATCTTCTTCTCTGTCTCCACCTTATGTCTGTCTCCTTAATGAGATAGGTTCACCCTAGGAACGCAAACAATTTAGTACCTTAAGATTTCTCTACAAATAGATATATATATAAGAGTGGAGTGAGAATCTAGTCCAGTTAGTAATGCTAATGGGTCCATCCATCACAGAGCCCATTAATCGATTAGGCCTACATCGTTATCTGCTATATCACATGATTAAGATAATAGGATCCAAATAATATGATTATAAATAAGCATGGGCTCCTTAACCATTCATTCAAGCGACAACTTAGTCCGTATTTTTGTAACAAATCAAAATAAAATAATTGGTCTAAAATCAATGAAAGCTCATCTTATGAGAATTTTCAATATTCTACCACTTAGGTGACATTGATTAAGATCTTTTTTTTATTTAAAAAAATATATTTATTATATATATATAGTCTGAAAATGACTTTAGGGCTAAGCGCACCTCATGTGGCCATATCTGCAAATATCCTGAATATTGAATAATATCTTTAGTCAAAATCCAATCCACTAAAACCACTAACATTGAATCATAGCAGTTTTCATACCGTTTATCAATATAAGATCACTCTATGGTTATAAATATTAGTAATCTCACTGACATGGATTCCAATGATATAGTACGTGTAGTGCGAACTTTGTACTCATATGATCAAATCATATAAAGCTCATCATTAGTCCACTTTATGGTTTCAAATGAAACCTCTTTATGCTTTCTAATGAAAGCTACAACAATTTTCAACTTTATGTCATAATTTCATCATATGTCTCAAAATGAGTTCTTTATGTCTCAAGACAAATCATGATATCAATTATAATATAAGCAATATTTTCATACTTAAGTGGTATCTTTATGCTTAAGACTTCGATTCAAACAATGCCTTTATGCTTAAGCAACACCTTTATACTTAAGACTTTTATTTAAACAGTATTTACAATCAACTATATGTGTACAAATGTAAATACAATATTTCATTATGAAAATAATGAAAATAAAAGCTTTATAATATCCATATAATGTTCAATAAAAATAATACTCCCACTAACTAAGCATATCAAAAGATTTCAATAAACTCATATTTTTCACATATTTAATGGAACAATGAATCTAAGTCTTTTGGTCAATGGGTCTATCAGTATTGTATTAGTTTTTATGTGTTCAATTACAATGTCTCTCTTTTAATCAAATCTCTGATTGTCAAATATTTTATCTCTATATGGATGGAGATTTGGAAACTTTTGTTATTCTTTCAAAAGAATATAGCTATACTATCACCATAAATAAATCTAAAATGGTTTCGAGATAGAATCAATAAGAATATGTCTTGGGATGAAGTTCCTAAATAAAATTACATAAGTTGTAGCTCCTAATATGCTGCAAACTCTACCAGTATAGTACAAAATGTTACAAGAGTCTGATTTTAAATCTTTTAAAGAAATAGCGATATAGCTCCTCTTGCCACCATAAAAAATATAATAAAATCGTATTTCACATTATCCATTATCCATGCAACCAATAAAATTCATAATCATAATATTCAATTACCTCCAAATGATCAGACTTTCAAAAGTCAGCATGCATCAAACTACACAGTAGTTGAATAATGTACATTCCTTATGGATTTTTTTCTACATTATTCTTAGGACATTGATTCCTTCTGAATTTATCTCTCTTGACCACATGTACATCTTCAAGTTTGTAATTATGCATACCAAAATCATTCAGTATACCATTAATGTGAGCTCTCTGAGATAGTCCTAATATATCACAGACTATTCCTATGAATCTTAAAACCAAATATAAATAAAGTTTCTTTAAGATCTTAGATAGCATAGTTTGGTCTCATACAATAACAAAATCACTACTGACAAATAAAACAGCATCCATATATAAGATAAAGAAGAGAGAAATTACTCCCACGGACCTTAAGAAACATATATTGATGCACTTTATTATCTACAAATCCCAGAAAATGCTCAATGTCATCAACTTAAGATATCATTTTTCAATGACTATTGAAAACCATAGATATATCCCTTATGTCTGTATATTATATGTTCTTTTCCACTCTCAATAAAATCTTATAGTTAATTTATATAAAATTCTTCCGATGAAGCTCTAGGTCAAAATGGGTTACCGATGCCATGATTATACTTAAAGAATTCTTACAAGAGATTGAAGAATTAAAAAGCTTCATTGTAATTTATGTCTCTTTTATGTACTATTATGCAATCAATCTGATATTGAAGTATTTAATATTACCTTTAGAGTCATTCTTAATTTTAAATATCCACTTGGACCTTATAGGCTTAGGCCCTTCAAGTAATGCCACCAGATTCCTTACTTTATTTTTAACCATAAATTGTATCCCATAATACATAGCTTCAAGCTACTTAGCTAACTTGGAACATACAATAGTCTAATCATATAAGACTAAATTAACTTTTAACTATATGGATAATGCTATAGCCATTCTCATCTAAATAAATCAAATGATCATTAGGAATGATGAGTTTCCTCCTTTTTTTAATATGATTTCTTTATTGGTACTTCATTAAATAACTATGGAGGTGCTATAATCGATTTATATATCTGATATTGCTCTCGCACTATCCTTCTAAGATGAAATATGATATTTTCTTAGACAATTCAAATAAGAACAATAGCTTTTTTTCTTTAATGTCATATCTCTAATATAAGAGCATCTGTAATCATCCAAATCAGACTCTAAAAATTTGGCATGATTAAATTCAACAATCTTTATATCTTTATCAGGATAATAGAATTTATATCCTTTAAGATTATCTGAATAGCCAATTAAATAACAAGAAGTAGTTCTACTCCAAACTTTCATTATTAGATTATATATTTTAACTTTATAGGACAGTCCCAGACATGAAAAAGGTTAGTATCGGACTTCCTACCAACCAACAACTTAAAAGATATCCTATAAATTATCTTATTAAGAATCTACTCAAGATATTGATGGCGGTCTTCAGGGCCTTACTCTAGAGATATCATGATACATTGTACCCATTTATCATATTTCTAATATATAATTATGAGTGCAATTACTCCTTTCAGTCATATCATTTTGTTCAGAAGTTTCAAGCATGATGTATTGAGCAATTATCCTTTTTGGAACCATTATTCTTTTCTTATTATATATCGATCTCTTAGGGTGTGACCGATATACCATATTAGCACTCTTATCCTTTCCCCTAAAATATTAAAATTCTTGAACAAAAGTAGAAATAAAATTGTTCATATTCCATTTATCACTCTATGTATTATATATGGTTTTAAATTAACTATATTGCATGAGAACTAAGAGCTTAATGACTAAGAAAAGCATTAGGGATAAGAATCTTAAAAGTATTAAGCTGAGGTGCGATACTCTCTACTTTCATAATATAAGCCCTAACACCATCATGCCATCATTCCTCTTATTGATTAATTTATCTATTAGTTATCCAGCCTTTGTCTTATCAGATTCTACGTACCTCCTACTAATGAGGTTAAAGAATTATTTATAATAACCATTATTAAGTATAACATCCAGAATGGTATTAACAATGGACTTCTTCATGATTCCCGAGCTAAGATGATTCACTCTCTATCACCTTTTGCAGGTAGTTTGTATTCTATAGTACTCTCACTAATAACCTAAAATGAAGGATCATTACTCATTGCAACATCTAAATTCCATCAAATATAGTGCTAGCATAATTTCATATTTCTATATTTTATAGTTTATTGCAATCAAAGTCTTAATGGAAGCAATAATTACTCAATGTAGAGTGCTAACTGCTAAACAATCTTTATGTAGTTAATCAACAGGCAAATATGAGTAATTTATATGCTTGAAAAACTTTATAAGCATTATATCAATGAAAGCCCTTGGTGCATGCTACAAACTTTCTTTGAAAAAGAAGTGACCCACATAAGGTGTCTCTCTCCAATAGATAATATTTATTCAATAAAAAGATGCTAACTGCCAAACAATCTTTATGCAGTTAATCAATGGACAAATATGAAAAAAATATATACTTAAAAATCTTTATAAATATTATTTTAATGAGAATCTTTGGTACAACACTACAAACTTTCTTTGAAAAGAAAGTGACCCACAAAAGGTATCTCTCCAGCATCTAGTGAAATTAACATAGCAAGGTATCATCCGCTTTCGAAAGTCCATCTACTTTGGTAGAATGAATCCCTAGACTATGCACACTCACAAATCACAAAATATTCCGCTTCAATATTATAACACACTATAAGCTCCCTTTGGAGAGATAATTATATGTAATAATTTTGCAATGCTTCTCAGTCCCTCTAAAACATTATATATATATATATAGAAGATTTTGAAATGTCAGTGAATGGGCCACTTTGGTGGTTACCATCAATGAAATATACAATCCTTCAATTAGGGATTAACCAATCATACCCATAAATCTATTTATTTTATTTAATACACTAATAGCAAGCAAATTAAAAAAATCAGCATATTTAATCCCATGAAATACTAAATAGAGGGATCCTGTAAATCTCAACAAATGAGCCACTTTGATGGCTATCATCTATTGAAATCTATAACTCTCTAAATCATGGATCAACCAACCATTCTCATAAATGTATTCATTCATTTTGATATACCAATATCATGCATTCTGTTAAAATTTAACATATCTAATCTTCTTAAATACCAAATAGAGAAATCCTGCAAATCTCAATGAATGGGTCACTTTGATGGTCACCACCCATTGAAATTCACAACCCTCTAAATTTAGAGATTAAAATAAAAATATAT
Organism: Elaeis guineensis; assembly: GCF_000442705.2. Lineage (NCBI taxonomy): Eukaryota > Viridiplantae > Streptophyta > Magnoliopsida > Arecales > Arecaceae > Elaeis > Elaeis guineensis. Next base: position 79,574 of record NC_026004.2, read on the forward strand.
CATTATGCAAACCATATGTGAGAGTATAAAATTTATAATAGAATATTTAAAGAGGATCTTTATGCAATTAAATTGTACTCCAAGGATCATAAAATAATTTTTCAGATTAGTCTTATGTAATATACTTAATGGGGACCAAACCGTGGTACAAACACTTTAACATAAAATAAAGTTTCATTTCAGGGACTAAAAGATAATTTTTTGATGACTGTGATCGTAAACAAACTTTTTAGAGACTAAATGTAATTTTAGGTACTGAAATCAAATATTATAAACTGAAGGGACCAAATTGTAAATATACTATAAAACTGAATTACCAAATCGGGTTTGGATTTCGGGTTGTAACCCGAAACCCATTAAGGGGTTCTTCCTCACGGTTGGGCGGCGGAAAAGAGGGCCGAACCGGCGCCTCTTCCGCCTCAAAATCCGGCCGGCGGCCGTCGGAAAAGGACCTAACCGGCGGACCGCCGTCGTCTCCCAACCGCCAGCCGCTGGCGATCAAGGGGAAACCACCGGTCAACGGAGATCCAGCGTTCCCTTCCCCTTTCATTTTTTTCATTGAAACCAACGAGAACCCGCGTCCGGCGCCTCTGCTCACCCGGATCACCGTCGGCCTCTTCCAGATGGCCGTCGGTGACCAGTCCGGCCACCGTATGAGTGGAGGATAGAGGGCACGACGGCGGGAACCACCGTCCCTTAACACTTTTTTTTTTTGTTTGTTTGAAACTTCTTGAGATCTGGTGGAAGGGAGAGGTTGGGCCGGCGTCCAGCGCCACCGCCCGCCAACAGCGCCGCCGATCTGTGCCCGATGAACACCTGCGGTCATCGGAGGAGTGGAGGAATGCACGGCAGTGGGAGCCGCCGCTCCTCCCTTTGTTCTCCTTCCCTTTTTTTGTTTGTATGTTTGGATCTTTGGATCCGAAAGGGAATCGCCGGCCCTTCACCGCTGGCTGGTCCCAGTGGTGGCCGGAGCTAGATCCTAACAGAGATTGGTCCGGCCGGCAAGAATAAAAGGAGAAGAGGTGAAGAGGGCACGGCTACAAAGAGACCGTCCTCTTCCCTTTCCTCAATTTTTTTTTTAATTGAATCTGAAAATTTTGATTCTTTATTTGACTCTAATCCTTTATAAAATTATGAATTTTGATTTTAAACTAATCTAATATATACATATATATATATATATACATATATATATATAAAGGCATGTTGGGAGAGAGAGGAAGGAGCCATGTGGCAAAAAAAAAAAAAAAGATTTTATCAAATGCGTCGGGCGGAGACGAGCATGAGAGAGGGAGCGACGATGGAATCAAATATCATGAGAGAGAGAGAGAGTGACGATGGGAGAATCGAACATAGTTCCGATCTTGCATCTCCCCAAGAGATGGAGAGAGAGAGGGGCCACTCATCTCCCCTTACCGTGATTGCTCCTCCGACGCCGTTCACGTTCTCGGATCATGGCCTCGCCTCCTTCATGATGTGCACAAAAAAAAAAAAAGAGCTTCGGTCTTGCTTCCGCAGTTTGGGGACATCAAGATAGGAAGGGAAGGCCTTCCACCTCAGATGGGGGTCGTTGGCAATGCCCCCAATGAGTGCGGGGGGAGAGGTTGGTGACGGGAGGGGGCGATGAGAGAGTAGGAGAGCTTGGGGACCGCTTGCCTCTCTCTCTTTCCTAGGTCCGAACCTGCACCATCTCCATCATCTCCGATGACCTCCGCCAAGATGTCGAGGTAGGAGGGGAAGGTCTTACGCCATCAGTAGAGACGTACACCAAGAGAGCTGTCGACTGCAGCTCGATTTCTTCTACTTTTACTTGTCTTCCTACTTGGCCGCTGGATCTCTACTTTTTTGGCTTTGAACCCAAAGGCAAAAAAAAATATTAATTGGGATTGTGGGAGAAGGTAGGAAGGAGGTGGAAGGAATCGTGAGTATCTGAAGGTGGCTAGCGACGAGTATTGAGAGTCTTCCATCGCCCTATGATCGACTCTGTGAGTGGAGCGACCGATAAGAAAGGACCGCTGGCGAGGGGGAGAGACTGGGCTACTTGTGAGAGGAGAGCCCTTGCGCACAAAATCCGAATAGACAACAGAATGGGGTTTCTATTTGCTTTTCCATCGTAGGTGACGATGGCACACATAATGGTCTTTTTTTTTTTTTTTTGATACAGTAGCACACATAATAGAATTTTGACCAATGCTATTTAAAATAGATTTAGTATGCCTACCTCCTACTACTACTTAACCATCTATTTTTAAATGGATACAAAACGGACACAAACTACTGACCTCAAATATGTATAGGTTATTATTGTATCTTAGTCATTCTGGATGAAATTCTGAGCTACTAGGACTAAGAAGTTATTAACAATTCAACTATCAGAAAATTTGTCTCTACCTTTTCGCTGGAGTAAGTCTTTAATGATGACTAAAAATTCAATAAAATAAAAAATTATATAATAATAAAATATATATTATTTTTATTGATACGACTATAAAGAAAAGAGATATACATGGGATGCAAATAGATGGTCATGTTTTACTTAATGATGATGATTTTGAAATAATTAATGCTGAAAATATTAATACTGAAAATATTGATTCAAGAAATGATTTCTCTGTCAGTAAAAGATAGAAATGATTATGTTACTTCTTATTAGTATATTATTTAAATATTTTGAGTTTATATTTTAATTTCGAATATTTAATATCATCTATGATATCTTTTATATTATGTTAGATTTTTAATTTATAAAAATTTTATTTAAAAAAATAAACTATTGACCTCAAATATGTATAGATCATCATTGTCTCTTAGTCATTCTGGATGAAATTTTGAGCTGCTGGGACTAAGAAGTTATTAACAATTCAACTATCAGAAAATTTGTCTCTACCTTTTCTTTGGAGTAAGTCTTCAATGATGACTAAAAATTCAATAAAATAAAAAAATTATATAATAATAAAAAATATATATTATTTTTATAGATACGACTATGAAGAAAAGAGATGTACATGGGATGCAAATAGGTGGTCATGCTCTGCTTAATGATGAGGATTCTAGAATAATTGATGTTGAAAATATTGATTCAAAAAATGATTTCTCTGTCAGTAAAAAATAGAAATGATTATGTTACTTCTTATTATTATGTTATTTAAATATTTTAAGTTTATATTTTAATTTTAAATATTTAATATCATCTATAATATCTTTTATATTATGTTAAATTTTTAATTTATAAAAATATTATTTGAAAAAATAAATACATGCTGTGCATCGCACGGGGTTCTAAGCTATAGTCCTTTATAAAATTCAGGTTCTGATATCAATTATCGAAAATTTATGGAAGAAAATTTTTTCATTGATCTCATGCAGAAGATTAGAACATAATAAAAGATCTTTTCAGAAATTAATAATAAAATTTAATTAATAAATCATACCTTAAAACCCTGAGCGGTCATTAACGATCGCAATACTAGCATCCTATACAAGAAGAAAACAATAATACAACATAAATCTTCCTCTCAATCTCCACCTTATGCTTGTCTCCTTAATGAGATAAGTTCACCCGCAAACAACTTAATGTTCTAAGATTTCTCTACAGACGGATATATATAGGAGTAGAGTAGTGATCTGGCCCAGCTAGTAATGTTAATGAGTCCATTCATCATAGAGCTTATTAATCGATCAAACCTACATTGTTATCTGCTATATCACATGACTAAGACAATAAGACCCAAATAATATGATCACAGATAAGCGTTCGCTCCTTAACCATTCATTCAGATGGCAACTTAGTCTGTATTTTCATAACAAATCAAAATAAGAAAATTGGTCTAAAATCAATGAAAGCTCGTCTTATGAGAATTTCCAACATGTGTTATCTTTTTCTGAACGTATTTCACAAGGCCAGATCAGGTTGCGTCATTCCTCCATGAAATTTTGGATTGTTCTAAAGCCAAAGGGTTTTCTCCTGCAGCTTTTGTAATCTAAACAGTTGGCGCTGTTCATTGAGTTGCTTCGGTTGGCCTTGCATTGTAGAGCTAACAAAGCGAAGTTGTGGAGATGGCAGCTGGAACAGTTTCAGCTTCTTTTCCCGGACTAAAAAACCTAGGATCGTTGCTTGACTTTTCCAAAGAGCACATAGATCTTGCAAGGGTGTCTTGTTTTCCTGATCTGAAGATATTGAGGTTCCAGAGAACCAGGGTGCCCGTGATTAGGAATTGCGTTTCTGGTTCAGACACTGTTGAGATGCAGTCTGCTTGAGAAGTTAGTCCTCTCTTAGGTGTGATCTCTCGCCTGTGGACATTACATTTCTCTAGTCATCTATTTTTGTGGATTTGACATGCAGCTGTGGACGAGTATCCCATTACCTTGGACATAGAATATCAGAGCATGCTAGCATTGGTATGCGAGAATATGTATGAGGTCCTCCGAGTTCCTTACAAACTGTCTTTTTATTTTGCCCCCCTCCGCTCCGTATGTCTTTTCCCCCAGCTTAAAAGTGCCTTTTTCCCTTTTTCTCTCTCTAATTTAGAACTTTGAGAAATTGTTTGGTTTCTCTCAGTAGTTTCTTCTTTTTTTTCATGCAAAATGTATTTAATTTTTCCGGTAGGTTGTTTATTTAGTTCTCATTATTCTGATAGTGGTAGATGGATTGAACCACATACTAGTTTTGCATTCATGACAAGATGTGATTTGAAGTTATCTGACTTGTGGTCCTATATTTGTTGGTAGATCCCAGACAGAAATACTGTGAATCAGTACACAAGACTGTTAGGAGAACAACTCGTACTGTGATGGTTGGAAATGTGGCTCTTGGCAGTAAGCATCCTATAAGAATTCGGACAATGACTACTTCTGACACCAAGGATGTGGCTAAAACTGTTGAGGAGGTTCATTTGCTTCCACAATTTTATGTCGATTGAAGCTATGATGGTCATTAATTTTACTATTAGATGTTCAAAGTTGCACTTCACTTGATGTCCATTGCAATAGTTTGCATACAAGATGTTGGGGGGAATACATTGGCCACCACAAGCTAATAGAAGTAGGGGTCTCTAACCCTATCAAATATGATGTACCTTGAGTATTGTCTGAATTTTATTAATGACTAGCTTGGAAGTTCACTGACCAGACATTCCTTTAAGAGAAAAAGACTGAGATAATACTAAAATTATTGGGGAGAGGAATCTCACTATAGCCGGAGCTCGTCTTCGCCAGCTACTTGGAGGAACCGATCTCCCTAAGGGTTTGGCATCGCTTTGTTTGCTTCGATCTCCGCAGCAAACACATCACTAGGAGATATAAATCCTGGGCTGCCTACTTTAAAGAACGATCAAGGATCGGATGAACGATCTTCGCCTAGAGCTCAGACTGAGAAACGCCAAACGATTCCCTATGTAGACTTGTTGGGCTCCATTATCCAGTCGCATCACTCCACCTATCAGTTGCATCACCATCCCTTCTACAGCTGCATGTCGAGAGAATTTATGGTCGTTGTCAGAGATACTTTAGCACCTCACATGGTCTCGTGTGATGGGACACGATCATAATGACCCCTTGTCCTCTCACTCTTGACTTTAATCCTCCATTTTTTGAAGAAGGGACCCCTGCCAAAATTGCAACACTGATCCTCAACTCGGCCATGAGTTCCGACACCTTGCCGATCCATACATTAGCCGATCTTCCCCAAGCTAGTGCTCGGGCACCAAGCATTAAGCCAAGGCCCGACTATCTCTAGAGATTTTAAGTCAATTCTTATGCCTAATCAGTCTTTGGATCATACGCTATTACAACTTATCATATATCGAGAGGTTGACCTTTTTTCGGGCCCCATGCGATGGACTAAACCAGCCCTAAGGTTGCACCGAGCCCCGCTTGTCCGACCCCCCAACTGACCTTGGATGGTCTGCTCCGGAGGATCTTCTAGTCTTCTTCCTGGCCCCCGACCTCTACCATAGTCAACCAATAGATAGACTGATCTGGACAAACCGATCGATCTCCTTGGCCAATAGCATCTGACAACAAGGACGTTCATAAGCTCTTGGGCTTCGACATGCTGACCACAACCCTCCATCTAAGATACGAGTCAAGACATGCCAATTATAATTTTTGTTTGCATGAGTCAAGTCAAGGTACACCCTTTTATGCCATTACCCTACTTGCGACCCATATGCTGGATAAACTCACATTACCTGACCTCCCCTGATTGACTACATGCCGCACAGCTCCACATGATGGGATAGTCGGAATGACTTTCTGTCCCTCCTCGCTTGATTTTAGTTCCCCTCCATTAATGAAAGAGCAGAGAGAACTCTTGGGGAATGCGTGAATAATGAGCCATCTGAGAATCAAGCTCGAGATCAGGGGAAGCTCAGTTTTGGGGTTATCCTTGGAGATTCTGAGCCGATCCTTACTCCTAACCGAACCTTGGGTCCTTCACTATTATAACGTATCACTCTGAGGGTGGCCCATATCATATTGACCCTTCGAATAGGATCCCCTACAAACTCCTTTGATATCTATATTCTTTCCTATAAACGGGTTCGGACCAACTGGCCCCCCCTCCTGGCTGGCGCTCTCCAACTAATAGTAAGGATCTCTTTGCCTCCAGACTTCGGCGTTAGGGGAGGGATCGAGCATCGGGCAACAGAACAGGCTCAACGATTAATTATGATTCTTATCCAAACATGTCAAGTCAGGATATATTACTACCATTTCACTTGCCACCCACATGCCTACCAAGCCCATGTCACGTCACCTTCCTTGCCAACTATGCACTAGCTAAAGATCCACTTGCCAACTAACATGATCCACACGGTCCATCACGTCGTCAATTTCCCTATAAGTAGAGGTAAAGAGAAGACCTCCAGGTACGCATGTGTGCCCATCATACTTGTGCTCTCTTGAGATTTCCTCTCTTTCTCCTCTGTTGTATCAGATTTCTGATTTGATCGTCGGAGGGTCCTCGCCGGAGTCAATTTCAGTCGGGACTTGTTTTGTAGGAACGCCGCTCTGGTAGTCCCCAGTCTACTCAAGCCATATCCGTACGTGGTCGGAAATCTTCCGCAACACAAGATATTCCTAGTTCCACACTTCAACTTTTCATATTCTTCCCTTTGATTCCAGTTAAAATAGTTAAATTGATAATCAGCCCTATATCTGACCTAAAGTTGTATGTGTTAATATCAGCAATCAGCATACATTGAATATGCGATTTAGGCTGTATAATATGCTTAGATAAACCATCTGAAGTTACAGTGTTCAAACATGTAAATTCTTCATAACAAAAGCAATCCATAATCATGTGTACTCAAATTTCGAAAGCATGTTTTGTTTAATTTAGTCAAGTCTGCAATAGATAGAGCTTGTCAGGATGACATGCTGGTCGTTAGAAAGAAGAAGGAAATTGGAAATAGGAAAAAATGAAACCGACAAGGATTTTACTGTGAGAAAGGTAAGCATGAGCTCCATCAGTAAACATCAGAAAAGTCAAATTTCTAGATGAACTGACGGAGATTTTGCTGGGTTATATTGGAATGCATCATTTGCATGTGAAACATGAGTGTGATATTTAATAGCACAGGACACGAACCTATCTTAGGTTCTCTCCTGTATCTTATCTTTATGGTGCAAAGTCACATACGGCTTTTGCTAGCCTGAAGTAGTATCTAGACCTGATGCACGATATATTCTTTATACACTTCTATATTCTTTTATAGATATCAATATGGGAACTCTGATGATGCTAGCAACACATACTGTTGAGGTAGGTCCTTGTCACTTAACCGACCTCATCCAACCGACCTCAACCGAAGGTCCATCTCGAAAAAAGCAGACCTCATCAGAAGATCGTGGTCCCCAGAAAGTCAGTCTCATCAGGAGGCCGACCTCATCTGAATACTGAGGTCGGTAAAAGTCTGACCTCAACATCACTTGGTCATGGCGATATTATTCGAGTTGAAGACTACATCGGCTAATGACCGACCTATTTCTCTAGTGGCTTCGGCGAGAAACCAACATACTTGCCTGTCACGACAGTCCTGATCCGAAGATCGGGTCCCTCAGCTGCGTACGGTGCCGATACTTCAGGTCAGTCATATACCGACCTGACTTTCCAATCCTACTCGACAAGTCTGAGACTGTTGGCATGCGGTGTACTCACCTCGGACCGCTTCCAATCCCTTTCATCTTGTCCCAGCTAATGGCTGACCTGGATATCAACATCGGCCAAACTACCAAAGGTCAAGTGAAGCTGTCATGCAGTCACATCAAATCGCATCATCTTAAGGTCATACCCTAAGCAGTCTGCTCCGCACCATGATAGGATGCTACAAAGTCATTAATTATGCCACATACTCGCAATAAGCCCTGTCGCTGCGACTACTAGTGCACCAGACAAAGGGCATGCCCACTGACCAGGCCATTTAAAGATGCCCCCATATAGCTCCGTATGACAGGACGTTATCAGAATACATTCCTATCCTTTCATCCTTCACCATGCTCTCTCTATAAATGGAAATAAGAGAAGACCCTCAAGAGATATGCACACTCAAATTCTCAGAGCCTGAGACTCTACCTTACTCGCTTCTCCATCTCTTGAGCTAAAACTAACTTGAGCGTCAGAGTTTCTTCGCTGTAGCCATCTCCAATGCGGGCTTTTTTTGCATGTCTCTCTACTGCCATCGGATGCCGCTAGCCGACTTTTCCATCCAGCCCAAGTTAACCCTGCTCCCGTTCAGCGCATCGTGAGCCTTTGTGCTCATTCTCGGCCCTCTCAACTGTGCCCTCTCTCCGACGAGCGGTCCTTCTCCACTAGTTCTTTGCCATTCGATACTCAAGCACAACGATCTTACTACCCCACTGGAGAAGAGCCACAACAGGTACCACATGCTAACCCTAATAGCTATTATATATTGAATTATACAGTGGAACGTCTGTTGTTTATTTTATACCATAGTACCTTTTTGCATGGCATATGGGATTGCCTTTGCACACACAGTATTGACCATAGATCAAGCTCCACAAGTTTCAGCACTTAACTCTTTTTTCCTAAAAAGCATCATGTGCATGTTTTTAAACTTGCAGAAAATGGTGTTTTACTAAATTTTGTCATTTTGTTGGAGGCATTTTCAAATTAATGATATTTGTTTCTTTTTTTTTCTTTTTAAGATCTATTTTAGAAGTAATACATGCTCTAATTGACGCACTTATATTGGATACGTACTTGACTTAAGCATTTGTGTCAGCAGATAATGAGAATAGCAGATAAAGGAGCAGATTTGGTCTGTATAACAGTTCAAGAAAGAAAGAAGCACATACGTGCTTTGAAATCAAGAAGTCTTGTTCAGAAAAAGTAGGTCTTGAATTTCTTAATCATTATCAGCATTAAGATTTGACTTATGGCCAATATCCATTTTGCCCCTTCAGTTGCGTTGAGAGTGGCTGAATACTTTGAAGAGATCCATGCCGACCCAGGAAACCTTTGTCCGCGTGCTTTAAATCTTCTTTATACAATTTGTGGATGTGTAAAACCTCTCATTGATATCCAAGTAATGTTTAGCTGCCTAAGATCACCAAGATTGTTTGCTTAGAGCTGATAGGAGGGCGCAGTTTCAGAATATAGAGTACACTGACAAAGATTATCAGATAGAGCCTGAGCATATTGAACAGGTCAGAGAATGTTTCTTTAGTTTTCTTAGTTTCCCCTACTCAGGCTCTCTATAAATTGCAGCCATTGTTATTTGATATGGTCCTTTGCTGGACTTCGCACCATATCTCAACCAACATTTTGTATCCATAGCATGCTTGATGGCAAGCTAAACATTTCATTTTGTTGGTATATGCTGCAATTGTTTGCAACAGTATACTGTCAGACCAACCATTGGTTTTTGATGCAGGATCTTTTATATATAGAAGATATCAATTACAGATTGACCAAATTATTTATCCAATATTTAATTTCTATACTTAGATTTTTTTTTCTTCAAGTAAAATCTAGCTAAGAGTTTTTTTATTTGTATTTTCTTTTTTTTTCAAGCACAAGTCATTGTGCCTATAAATTGTTACTCCTTGACGGTATTTGGCATCAATGAATTGAATTACTTTTCCTACTCTCATTTATCTTGATGATTTTCATAGCTTTGGCATTTATTTTTCTTCTCGATTTATTTGAAAGCATCGAACGATGCCTAGGGTTTGTCTTTTTCATGCTTTGAGCTGCGTTCGGTGGTATCAAAGCCTCGAATCTTCCTCAATGTTTGATCCATGGCCCCCAGTGATGCTACAAGTAGGAACAACATTGCAGGCAATCACCTTGAGATCCTCTATTTGGCGAATGTGATGGTGGCACTTCAAGACCTATCAAATAGGGTTGACCTTATCAACCACCATCTAAGAGTGAAGGCAAAAGTACGAAATTCGCATCAAATGGTGGGTCACCCCTACCACCAAGAGGAGACATACACCAACCAACATCAGGGTGTTGATGTCCATCTTAGAGGTAAAGGCCATCAAAATCTAAATCCAAGGATGGATCGTTGAAATCTATATGGAGCGAATGATCATATCCAGATCTAAGGTATTTATCACCCACTTCCTATGGATATGATAGAAAGTAGCGATAAAGATGATCTGCTAGAAAAAAAATACCCCAGCATGGTTGTAGGAATTTGTTTGGAGGGAGTCATATGAAGAATGGGATTCTTCTATTTAGTGGCTACATCTTTATTGAGGAAGTATTGCAATGGCTTTATAAGGTAGAAAACTTTTTTGAGTATGTTGGCATACCTGAGGAGCAAAAAGTGAGACTTGTTGCATACAAGTTTCAAGATGACATAGCAGCATGGTGGGAAGAAATTCATCGCGCTTGGCGTCATTTGCTCAAACCACCAGTTGCAACTTGGGCAAAAATGCAAAAGATGATCGAGATTGAGTTTCTTCCGTCAGATTATGATCAATTTCTATAGCAACAATATTATAATTTTCATCAGGAAAGTTCTATGGGCGAGTATGCTTCAAAGTTTCGATGACTTTGTGCCTGCAATTTACTACATGAGACCGCGTCCCTGAAGGTTGCTTGTTTTATTATTAGACTCTGACAATCCTATTGGAATTTCATGTCCGGACATGCATATATATTTCAATTTTTTTTAAATAATACAGTCGAATAAAAGATTAAAATATCTTTTAATCTAAATCATACATGCATAAAACATAGAATATATTGATTTACTTCATATATTAAATTTGAACACATGCTGAATTTTATGTTAAAATTAAATATGTGATCGAATCACATACCTATTTTATAATTTTTTTCCTCAAATCTGGATCTGAAAGAAAATAGATTCTCTCTTAGCCGCGTAGATGCCTAGTCTCTATGGGTATCCACTCAAGATTAGCCTGGAACATCCCTCTTTGGTGTTGATCTTTTTTCTCCAAGAACAATCACCCTGCGAATCTGAACGAAATCTGGATCACGATCAACTCTTTGATTTTTTTTTAATTTTTTTCTTCTCTTCTTCTCTTGCTCTATTTTTTTTTGATTATAAAGCAACCAAGGTCTGAAAATTAGTAAAAAAAAAAAAGAACACCCAAGCTCCTCTTGGGCGTGGAGATAGAGGATGTCCAACTTTTGGGCGTTGGAACTAGAAAGGAGAAGAGAGGGAGAGGCGTGGGGACTCTTGGGAGGCATTTGGAATTCTGATATAAAGAAACTTAGAGAAAGCTTCTTTAAATAGGCAAAGAATTTGAATCCTATTCAAAATCAAATAGCCCCTTAATGCAAGTCCTACTTACATTAGGAATCCTTATAGTCTTAGATATTTGACTCCCTTTAGGAGATCCATTAGGTGCCAATTATTGGAGCCTTTGCACCCACTTTTTCACATGCCACATGGGGCCTAGGGGATGCCCTATGCTGGTCCCACACGTCCTCTTTTAGGTGGGCACGTCCAACTTGATCAAATCAAATGGCGCTCCATGCAAACAATCAAGAAAATTGATTAAGGGTTTGAACCCTTAATTCATATGATCCCAAACCCAAGGCACCCAATAATTGAAGCTCAATGAATCTAATTATTTTAGATTATTAGCAGGTAATACACTTGAATTAATCTTATCAAATAAAAAATTTAAATGCCAAAAAAAAATTAGATTCAACCATGTGCTAGCAAGGTTACTTTGAACCCAATAAGATTTTTCTAAATCCAATTGAGACTTCATAAGTCTAATTGCTTATTCCAGATCTAATCTCTTTATTGTGTGATCCTATAGATTCAAATTTATCTGATAGTAAGATATAATATGATCTCTATTATAGTGTCATTGAAACTCTTTTCAATGGATCGGAATAATTCCACTCTAACTCATCAAGGATTGTCAATCTTGAGCAATCTTAATGAGCTTTCATAATCTATCAGTGACACCTAACAGTATGTAGTGGCAACCCAATAGAATTAAAATAGAACCTTAAGATGTAGTTCATATGTGATTCAATCCCTCTATCGTAAGTTTCGATTAGATGGCAGGTAATGGATAAATCATCAAATCTCATCATCAGTCATATGATAGATTCGATTATCTCAAGTCCAATTGTGATCCTCATAAAATTTTTTTCATCAATCATACTGCTGTGGTCACAGACTCTCAGACTTAGCCTTTCAAATCTCATAAGACTATTCCTCTCTATCAAGATCGATAGATTTCATTTAGATACGCACCTTACTCCTACAGTAGACAAACTGTTGCAAACATCCACTACAAAGTCTCAATGAAGTCATGTTTATGTGTCAGTCAAACTCCAGCAGCCTTACTGCGAGCAGTCGTACAATCGTAAGTCAAAAGATCATTCACACAACTACAGCATCGAGACGAACACCAACGATCCATTAAAAATCTAAGTGATCTCTCGTATGGTCACACTCAATACTAGTTATTCTCTAACAACTATCCGTACTCATTGCTCAGCATCTTTATACATTATACTAGAAACTCATCTATCCCGAAGAAAATGATCTGTGCGCCAGTCTATCCGGATCAATCACCATCCTCATGATGATACTATGATTGAAAGTATTTAAGAATTAATTATATATATCTCTAAATCTCAACATCTTGAGAATATGTATCGAAGTATTAATTTCATAAACGATTCAAGAACACATCACTCTTGAATGAAAATTAAACTTGTCCATTCATTGATCAAATCAATGTATTAAGTATAAAATTATGTCCTAGACTTATTACAATATGTCAGCCGTATTGGCTTTTAGGACATATATCTAACAATCTTCCACTAGGACTAAAGTCAATTGGCCACTAATCTAAGTCCCATCTTCTCAAGGTGGACTTTCATCTTGGACTAGCTCAATTGCTTTGTCAGCGGATCTGCCACATTATCTATAGAGTCTACTCTTTGCACCTCAACATGCTTTTTTTCGTGGTAGTCAAGTATGATATGGAATCGCTGCTCGATGTGCTTTGATTTCTGATGAGATCTTGGCTCCTTAGCAAGTGCTATGGCTCTATTGTTGTCGCAATAGAGTAGCATGGCATCTGATGTCATTACTTCAAGCTCCATGATGAACTTCTTGAATCAGAAGTCTTCCTTTGCAGCATCCGAAGCAGTGACATATTCAGCTTCTGTAGTCGAATCTGCTATGATAGATTATTTGAAACTCTTCCAACTGACTGTGCCATTATTATATGGAAATACATATCCTGACATAGACTTTCTATCATCAAAATCAGACATGAAGTCTGAATCAGTATACCCCTTGTCACGCCCCAAATCCGGGACATAACACGGCCATGCTACCGAGGGATGGAGCCCACGATAACACGAAGCCAATTCATCATAATCATCTAAAATCCATCAAATAAAAAGATTCAATTCTATTATTCATCAAATAATCGAACCAATATGGGTTCAGAGCATCTAAATCCAAAAGCAAGTACTAACCCGAATCTCAACATTCTTAAATAACTACAGATCCATGATTATAAAATAAATTAAACTTCTATTGTCAAATTTTTCAGCTTACTATGCCGATCTTCAAGCTTGGATTCCTTTTGCCGATCCTAACCTTATTTCTCTGTTCAAACAAAAAAAAAACAAAAAGAATATGAGCTACACTAGCCCAGTAAGTAGAACTTGCACTTCCTGATCGGATCAAGCATAAATTTTTCATGATAATGCAATACTTAGAAAATAACAGATAATACAAAATAAAGTATTTCATAGAGCATATAACAAAATAAGTTATAAACTCATCATGCATGCATAAATCATATATATTTCACAATCATGAATCATAAATCATTTTCATCATGTATTCATGTCATGTTTCAAAACATTGCTCACAGATATTCATGCTAAGGTCACTATTATACCCGTGACAGGGCCATGTTTCTCAATCGACAGAGTTCTTAATTCATGTGCCAACTTTATACCCGCTGGCAGGGCCATGTTTCGTGTGGATGCTAGCTTCGGATGTTGACCTTCCCGAAGGGATTCATTCATAGCCATCTGAGAGCCTTTGAAATCATTATATCTTTTTCTTAAAGCATACATATACATAGATGGAAAAATAATAAAATTCATGCTTCATAATCATGCTATTTTCATAAGACATATTCATGAAATCAATGCTCATAATAAACCATGCTTTTTCATATCACATATGCCGATCCTTATTTTATGAAAAATTATGATTTCATCAATACCAATTCTTTGCATAAAAATATGATCATTTAAAAATAAATAAGGAGCATAAAATTTACTTACCTCGTTCATCTTAGATCTTCAGACTTCGTTAGAAGAATCAGCTAATCCTATTTAAAATATCAAATCATTATCAATTTCTATTCCATAAATATAATAAGATTAAATCATAAGGAAAGAGGATTGTTGTCCGGATGTGTCGATCCATCTAGATACCAGGGCAATTCAGAGTCTCTGATCTGAGGATCAGATTTAAGTGACTTGATCAAAAAATCATGAAGCACAGATCGAATTAAGGTCAAGATCAATCAATAGGATTCTTTAATAATGAATTTGAAAGATCCTTGATATGATCAAATGAGGTTGACATACAGCACGGATATCAAAGCAATTTTGGATCATCTTGTTAGAGTCAATATGAACCCCTAAAAGATGAAGGCATGACTCGATACAGGATCCATAGACCTTCTTAGAGAGAGAAAGTCAATCATGAGAGAGAAAGTAGAGAGAAAAAGTGAGAGAGAATCTTCGTATCCTTTAAAAGTGACAATCATGATTGAGATCATCAGAGGTTATATCAGGATGACTTAATATGGATTAACCATGATCGATGTTATCAATTTCGAAGAAGGATCGGATCAGGATCTAATCTACTGCATGAATTTCGGAGCAGTCTCAGATCATCATATTTTCATCTTAAGTTTATCCTAGGGTCTATGATGCAATCAGAGAGAGAGAATGATCCTAGAGAGACAAAATTCATAATGAGAGATAAAAGGATCTAGAGAGAGAAAATAGAGAGAAAATCTAGAGAGAGAAAATGGAGAGAGAATATAGAGAGAGAAAGTCCAATTCTAGAGAGAGAAAGACTTAAGAGAGAGATGAGAGAAACTTTCTCTCACATATATTTTTTTATTATTACATCTTTCTTTTTTTTTTCTTTTTCTTTTTCTTTTTCTTTTTAGAGAGAGATAATAGAGAGAGAGAAAGAGAGAGAAAGAGGGAGAAAGAGGGAAGAGAGGGAATTTTTCTCTTTTCTTATTTATTATTATTATTATTTTTTTATTTTGCATTTTCTTTGCTTTTCTTTTTCTTTTTCCTTTTTCTTTTCTTTTTCTTTTTCCTTTTTCTTTTCTTTTCTTTTCTTTTCTTCTTCTTCCCGGGCTTTCATTGGGTCGAAACAGGGGACCTAGAGGTCTCCGTGCCTTGACCGACCGATCATGGCCATATCGTGCCCGGTGGTGGTCGGCGGCAACGGCCGACTCTCTCGGGTTCGGAGAGGCCAGAGCCGGCGGTCGGCGTGACCGTCGGTGCTGGAAAATCAGAGGAAAGAGGCGGCGTGAACAGGGAGTTTTCTTTTCCAACTAAATCCGACGACACCCGTCGCCGGCCATCATGCTCACAGGCACGGAAAAGAAGGGAGAGAAGAGAGGGAGAGGAGGGAGACCTTACCACAACCTCCGGTGACCCCCACCGGCGTGAAATTACGGCGAGCACAGGTCGAGGGGCCGCGGCTTCAAACGAAAAAATCGGAGAAAAACTCCGACGATCGTCGGTGACCGAAGGATCTACACTTAGAGGAGAAGAGGGGGTTCTTATAGAGCTCGTCCTAGGGTCTTTTAATGGCCCTAGGACTCCGATTTTTGATTGGAAATGGGGAAGAGGAAGACTCCGATCGGGAGTCTTCCTCCCTGCTCTGTTTTTTTTTTTTTTTTTTTTTTCTGGTGGGCTTTGTGGGCTGGTTTTGGGCCCAATTGAGCCGGATTATCACACCCCTCGATTCGCAACTCAGAACCTTCTCTAAAGATCAAGAACAAATTCTTAGTTCTTCTCAAGTACGTAAGGATGTTCTTCATAGCTATCTAGTGCTCCACATCTGGATTCGACTGATACCAACTCGTGACAGTCATAGCAAAGATAATATCCGATCGAGTACACAGCATGATATATATGAGGCTCTCTATGGCTGAGGCATAAGGAATCCTACTCATGCATTAAATTTTCTCAGATGTGGTCGGATACATCATCTTGGAAAGACGAATACCATGCTTAAGAGGTAAAAAACTTTTTTTAAAATTTTTCATACTGAATCTCTTCAGTACTTTCTCTATGTATAGCTTTTGTAACAGGCCTAGCATCTTTTTAGATCTATCCCTATAGATCTTTATTCCAAGAATATAGGATGCTTCCCCTAGGTCTTTCATGAAGAATTTTTTGGACAACCATCTTTTGACTGAGGTCAGCATGAGAATATCATTCTCAATGAGGAGAATATCATCCATGTATAATACAAGAAATGTTATTACATTTTTACTGACCCTCTTATATACACAAGATTCTTCTTCATTCTTGATGAAATCAAATGATTTGATCACTTCATCAAAATGAAAGTTTCAACTCTGAGAAGTTTTCTTTAATTCATATATGAATCTTTGCAGCTTGCAGACTGGGTGATCACTATAATCTAATGTGAAATCCAAAAATTGCTTCATATAGACATCTTCTTCAAGATATCCATTCAAAAAAATAGTTTTACATCCATCTGCCAGATTTCACAGTCATAATAAGCTGCAATGCAAGCAAAGTAAGGATAGATTTCAATATGGCTACGGACAAGAAGGTTTCTTGATAGTCAATGCTTTCACGCTGACTATAATCTTTTGCCATGAGCCTAGCTTTATAGATCTCTACTTTACCATCGGCATCTATTTTTCTTTTGTAGATCGATTTACACCCAATGGATATTATATCTTCGGATGGATCTACTAAGGTCCATACTTGGTTCGAGTGCATCAAGTCAATCTCTGACTTCATTGTATCTAACAATTTTTTAAAATCGATGTCAGATATCGTCTCATCAAAGATATTAGGATCATCACCATGATCCTTATCTTCCATAAAAAATATTTTTTTTACTTCCTCTGTAAGCATACCCATATACTTTTCTAGAGGTTGGAAGATCCTGCTAGATCTATGAGGTGGTGGAAAAATATCAACTACTGACTTATGAATAATGAGTTCCTAAAAATTCATAGCTCTTTGCTCTTCAAAGACATTCTCTTCAAGCTTAACTAACCTCTCACTACCACCATCCTGGATAAACTATTTTTTTAAAAATATGGCGTTCCAACTCACAATCACATTATGATTTTATGAAAAGTAGTAGTATCCTATTGATTTGAGATACCCTATAAAATGAATTGTTACAGATCTATCCTCTAATTTATCAGCCATCTATCTCTTGACATAGATCGAACATCTTCAAGTCTTAAGATAACCTAGACTAGACTTCTTACCGTGCCATATCTCATATGGTATGGTAGGAACAAATTTTGATGGAATCCTATTTAATAGGTGAACAGTAGTTAATAAGACATATCTCCAAAGATATAAGAATAAATTAGTGAAGCTCATCATAGACCTGACCATATCTAATAGGATTCTATTCCTCCTTTCAGATACCCCATTAAGCTGAGATGTTTCAGAAGAAGTCCATTGCGAGACTATGCCATTGTCCTTAGGATATCTTAAAATTTTTTGACTAAGATATTCACCTTCTCGATCATATCGAAGAATCTTAATGGATTTACTTATTTATTTTTTTACTTTATTTCTGAATTTTTAAAACTTTTTAAAGGCTTCGACTTATGTTTCATCAAATCCACATATCCGTACTGTGATAGATCATTGGTAAAGATGATGAAGTAGTTATAACCACCCCTGATCTGCACATCAAATGATTCACACATATCGGTATGTACTAGGACAAGTAACTCGATGGCCCTTTCTTCATGTCTTACAAAGGATAACTTGATCATTTTTTTTTGAAGACAAGATTCATAAGTTGGCTATGACTCTTAATCAAAAGAGTCAAAGATCCCATCTCTTTTCAGTTTATTTATCTTGTCCTCTCCAATATGGCCTAGTCTATGATGCCATAAGTACTTTTGGTTAATTTCATCTCTGGATCTCTTTTGACCTATGGCACTCACTACTTACTCATTTAAATTTACATTCGCATCAATATGCAAGTGATAAAGACTATCAATTAAAAGATCACGTGCAACTAATTTATTTCATAAATAAATAAAATAATTTTTTTTTATTAAAATTAAAATCAAAATCATCCTATGCTAGTACAGACATAAAAATTAAATTTCGACTAGCTACAGAAATAAAATAATAATCTTTTAAATCTAATCTAAATTCTGATGGTAATCGAAGAGGATAAATACCAACGATTTTTGTAGTAAATTTTGCTCCATTGTCGACTCGAAAGATTATGTCATTTTTCCTTAACCTTCTACTTTTTATTAGACCCTGCATTGAAGTACATATATGAGCACTCAAACCAGAGTCTAATACCCAATTAAAAGTAAAAGAAATCATAAGATTAGATTCAATTACGAGCATACCTTCTGAATGTTTGTCATCTTTTTTGATCTTCAGACTCTCCAGATAGAGTGGATAGTTTCTCCTCCAATGACTTTCAGCATCACAGTAGAAATATTTTTTCTTTGCTTCAGCCTTTTTCGGAACGTCCTTTGGATTGCTCTCTTTCTTCTACTTCTTTGTAGGTTTACTCTTTGTCTTCA
The DNA here is from genome assembly GCF_000442705.2 of Elaeis guineensis. Classification (NCBI taxonomy): domain Eukaryota; kingdom Viridiplantae; phylum Streptophyta; class Magnoliopsida; order Arecales; family Arecaceae; genus Elaeis; species Elaeis guineensis. The sequence goes on from NC_026004.2 coordinate 98,888, forward strand.
AATCAGACTTTTTCTTGAATGAAGAAGTCCGCTCTACAGTGAGAACAGTGCCCCTTGAACTCTTCAAGGTTTCCTCAGTAATGACCAATATGTTGACCAGTTCAGGTATAGTGTAATCAAGTTTGTTCATATAAAAATTTATAATAAATTAACTATATAAACTTGTAAGGGATTGAAGGATCAAATTCATTTATAATTTTTTTTATATATCAAGCTCAAGCTTTTCAAGCTCCTCAGTATCTTTGATCACTATCATATAGTGCTCATGGACTGATTGCCCTTCGCGCATCTTCAGATTAAAGAGTCTTTTGGATACTTCGAAGTGCACTGTATGGCTCTGCTCATCATACAACTCTTGTAGGTGAGTGATTATAGCCCTGACAATGGGCATATACTCATGTTGGTTCTACAACTCATTTGACATAGAAGCCAGCATATAGTACTTAACCCAACTATTTTCATCTGTCCACTTTTCATATGTTGTTCTTTGCTCAGCAGTAGTACGGTTTGGTAACACTAGAGGTTCTTGATCAAGTATATAGCCTAATTTTTCATAATCAGGATAATCCTGAGGTTTCTAAGTCAGTTTTTATAATTAGTTATGGTCAAATGATTGAACTCAAAGATACGGGCTAGAGGGTTTGAAGCCGATATTATTTAACTGCGAGAGTAGAGACTCAAGTTAAACTTTTATATTTTAAATTTATATTTACTCTAGAGACTTTAAAATGTAAATAATGACTCTCACTATTTTTTTAGATCCCTCCACTCTCCGGATGAAAAATAAAAATTCTAACATGATAACTGAATTTTTAGTGGATGCTATGGTCCTACCGATGTCATGCACGTCATCTAATAGTTATTGGTAACATGCATACGGATGCGTAGACAACCCTTTGCCCAGATGCTTCTCTAAACATGTTGTAGCTACTTGATCTCTAAGTTATGTAAGCTTACCTAACAGTTATTGACCATACTCCTTAGTTAAATCTAACCCACCATCCACAAGCAGGTACAAAGCCATCATTGGAACCCTCACCTAACAGTTATTGGATCCAACCCCATTCTTAACTTGGAGCAACTCTTTGCTAATAGAGTAATTACATATTTCTGATGCAATTGAACCACTGTGATCAATCGAGAATAATCAACATCAGTACCATGTCCGTACATCTATAATGGTAGAAGACCTATAAACTTAATATTTATAGAGAGGTTTAGATTTAGGTCTCATCTAATTAGTCATTATATGACCGATCTAATTGGTATGGACTAAACCAAACCATCAAGCAACCTTACTCAAGACTCAATCTTCCAAATTGATTAAGTGGAGATCGGTAGGGGTCCCTCCGTTGCTTTCCTTAGACACCAATAAATTGATCAGGTCAGTGAATGAAACTAATTAAAAAATCACCTCTCAACTACTTGTCTTAGACACCTATAGGTTAATTGGTCCAAATAGGTTAGCTTAAGCGAATCAGGCTCAAGCCATCGAGCCAAATTAGGTCCTTGATTAATCAATTCTACTTATAGGATTTAATCGATTTGATCAATAATAATTATATGATCTTAAACTTAATTGACCTAATCTTAATCAATACTTGACTTGATTTGATCAATTACTTAATCAAATTAAATCCATTATATTCAAATCAAAAAATCTAGATGCAATCTAATTACATGACCTAATTTTTGGTTTATCCATGATCAAAACCTTCATGCATAAATACAAATTTCAGATTCTAAAACTAAATTTTAGATCTAAATTTTTTGTATAAAAGATAAGTTTTAAATCATAAAATTAATTTTTAAATTTAATATACAAGCATATATCTCATATATGTATGTAAATTCATATCTAAATAAAAATTCAGATCATAACATGATATCATATATCTCATATATAAATTATGAAATATATTGAAACTAATTTTTAGACCTAAATATGCAACCATATATCTTATATATGAATCATAAATTAAGTCAAAATAATTTTCAGATTTATGCATGCATCTAGATATCACATATATATAAACTAGAAACCTATCTAGAACAAATTTTAGATCTATGCATGCCTTCACATATCGAATATATGAACTAAAAATTAAATCTAAAAAAAAATTAGATTCAGAGCTATCATCTATACATCTCATGTATCAAAAAAAAAATCAGATTTTAAATTTTTTTTCAAAAATATGTATGTCAATTTTATGCATATGAAACTTGTGGCTTTGATACCACTGTTGGAATTTTATATCAGAATATGTATGTGTATTTTAATTTTTTTTAAATAATATAGCAGAATAAAAGATGAAAATATCTTTTAATTTAAATCATGCATACATAAAATATAGAACATCTGGATCTACTTCATATACTGAAATTGAACACATGCTGAATTTTATGCTGAAATTAAATATATGATCGAATCATATACTTATTTCATAATTTTTTTCTTCAAATCTAGATCTAGAAGAGAGTAGATTCTTTTTTAGCCATGTAAGTATCTGACCTCTATGGATATCCACTTAGGATCAGCCTAGAATATCCCTCTTTGGTATTGATCTTTTTTCTCCAAGAACAATCACCCTACGAATCTGAACAAAGTCTGGATCACGATCAAGTCTTTGATCCTTTTCTTAATCTTTTTCTTCTCTTCTTATCTTGCTCTTCTTTCTTTAATTATGAAGCAACCAAGATCTGAAAATCAGCAAAGAAAAAGAGACATCCAAGCACCTCTTGGGCATGGAGATGGAGGATGCCCAACCTTTGGGCATTGGAACTAGAAGGGAAAAGAGAGGGAGAGGCATAGGGACTCTTGGGAGGTATGGGGGCTGCTGAAATTTTGATGTAAAGAGCCTTAGAAAAGGTCTCTTTAAATAGATAAAAGGTTTGAATACTATTCAAAATTAAATAGTCTCTTAATACAAATCCTACTTGCATTAAGAATCCTTGTAGCCTTAGATATTTGACTCCCGACATCTATTAGGCGCCAACTATTAGAGCCTTCGCATCTACTTTTTCATATGCCACATGGGGCCTAGGAGACACCCCATGCTAGTCCCACACGTCCTCTTTTAGGTAGGCACGCCCAACTTGATCAAATCAAGTGGTACCCTATGCAAAAAATCAAAGAAATTAATTAAGGATTGGAACCCTTAATGCATATGATCCAAAATCCTAGGCACCCAATAATTGAAGTTCAATGAATCTAATGTATTTAGATTATTAGCAGATAATAAACTTGAATTAATCTTATCAAATAAAAAATTTAAGTGTCAAGAAAAAATTAGGTTCAATCATATGTTAGCAAGATTATCTTAAACCCAAAAGAGTTTCTCTCAATCCAATTGAGACTTCATAAGTTCAATTTCTTATTCTAGATCTAATTCTTTTGTTGTGTGATCTCATAGGTTCAATTCTATCTAATAGTGAGATATACTATGATCTCTATCATAGTATTATTGAAATACTTTTCAATAGATCGAAATAATTTTATTCTAACTCATCAACAATTATCGATCCTGAGCAATCCTAGTGGGCACTCATAATTCATCTGTGACATCTAGCAGTATATAGTAGCAACCTAGTAGAACTGAAATGAAATCTCAAAGTGTAGTTCATATGTGATTCAATTCCTCTAACGTGAGTTTCGACTAGATGGCAGGTCATGGATAAATCGTCAAACCTCATCATCAGTCATATAATAAATTTGATTAGCTTAAGTCCAATTATGATCCTTATGAAAAAAATTTTTCATCAATCACACTACTATGGCCACAGACTCTCAGATTTAGCCTCTCAAATCTTATAAGACTACTTCTCTCTATCAAGATCGATAGATTCTATCTAGATATGCATCCTACTGCTATAGTGGACCAACTTTTATCAACATCCACTGCAAGATCTTAATAAGACTATGTTTATGTGTCAGTCAAATTTTAGTAGCCTCACTGCGAGCAGTCATACCATCGTAGGTCAAAAGATCATTCACACAACTACAACATCAAGATGAATATTGATGATCGATTAGAAATCTAAGTGATCTCTCATATGATCATGCTCAATACTAGTTGTTCTTTAACAACTATCTACACTCATCGCTTAGTGTCTCTACACATTAGACCAGAGACTCATCTATCTTGAAAGAAGTGATCTATGCGTCGGTCTATCTAGATCGATCACCATCCTCATGACAATACTATGATCAGGAGTATTTAGGAATTAATTATACATGTCTCTAATTTTCAACACCTTAAGAATATATATCAAAGTATTAATTTTATGAATGATTCAAGGATACATCACTCTTGAATAAAAATTAAATTTATCCATTTATTGATCAAATCAATATATTAAGTATAAAATTATGTCCTATACTTATTATAATATGTCAGCCGTATTGACTTCTAGAACATACATCTAACAAATCCATCTAAGATTGAATGCAACTGTAAACCTATTATTAGGATGCGCGATGTTATCCATGCTACTAGATGTATCGAGGAGCAACTATCCTGCCCTACCACTAGAGCCTTCATAATTAAACGGCCACCCTATGGAATTGCTTGTTCAGACCAAATCCAAAGGAGAGATGATCAGGGTAAGGCATCAAGTCAGAATGCTACAACACCTTCAATAATCTCGAATAAGAAATGAGAGAACAAGCAAGGCTAAGCCAGCTGCTCAAAATCCTTATACACGACATATGCCAGATATCTATTATAGATGCACATAACTAGGGCACAGATCAAACCAGTGTCCATAATCAAGAATGAATCATCAAGCCAATATTGGTATTATCATGGAGGGTGAAGATCAAGTTGAGCAACACTATGAAGATGAAGCATATGATGAAGATATGAATGAAGAGGTCAACTATGGAGATATCGGTGAAAGCCTTGTAATCCAAAGGGTTCTTTCGAACGAAAAGTAAGAGGACTCCCAAAAGCACTATATTTTCAAGATCAAATTTACTTGCCAAGAGAAGATATGCAATGTTATTATTGATAGCAATAATACAAAAAATTTGATTTCATAATGTATAGTTGACAAGCTCCACTGAAAATCATGAAGCATCCATCTCCTTGTTCCCTTGGATGGATCAAGAGAAGATCGCAAAAAAAAGTGACACAACAATGCTTTGTTTCTATTTCTATAGGATGGTCTTACAAGGATGTGATTCTCTGTGATATCATTGATATTGACCTGTGCCATCTGTTACTTGAAAAATCTGGCCCCAATAAAAGAGGACCAATCCAAAGCTTCTGAAAAAATGGAGGGAAAATCTATCTTAATAATCAAAGATCTTCAACTTGAGCTAGAGGATGGAGAAGATATGTATGCCCTAGTATTTTCAGAAGAGGAACTACAAACCAGTGGTATTCTTAAGGAGATTATGCCTCTTGTGGTTGTGGAGGAATATCAAGGTATCATGCCTAAAGAGCTACCCACTGGATTTCCACCTATGCGAGAGATTCAACATCAAATCGACTTAGTACCTGGTTCTTCTTTACCTAATCTAGCTCATTATCATATGAGCCTGAAGGAACATGAAATTCTTCAAGAACAAGTGGAGGATCTCCTACAGAAGGGCTTGATTTAGGAGAGTTTAAGTCCTTATGCCATACCTGCATTGTTAGTGCCAAAAAGGGATGGCAGCTGGAAGATGTGCATGGATAGCAAAGTCATTAACCGGGTCACTATCAAATACTAGTTTCCTATCCCATACTTGGATGACATGCTGGATATGTTGGAGGGAGCAAAAATCTTCTCCAAAATTGATCTCAGAAGTGGGTACCATCAAATTTAGATTAGACTAGGAGATGAGTGAAAAACTACTTTCAAGATCAAGGAAGGATTATATGAATGGCTTGTTGTGTCATTCGGACTTTCTAATGCCCCCAACACTTTTATGCAGTTGATGACTTAGGTTTTGAAACCCTTTATTGACAAGTTTATTATTATTTATTTTCATGACATCCTTGTGTACAGCAAGACTCCACTAGAGCATCTAGAGTACTTGAGATTTGCGTTTGCTGTTCTATGGGAGACTACACTACTCTATGTGAATCTGAAGAAATGTAGCTTCTACATTGATAAACTTGTATTCCTTGGCTTTGTTGTCAATGCCAATGGGATTCGAGTTGATAAAGAAAAGATGAAGGCAATTCGAGAGTGGCCTACACCAAAGTAGTAGCGGACGTTTAAAGCTTCCATGGATTAGTTACTTTCCATAGGCGCTTCATGAAGAATTTTAGTAGTATTGCTGCCCCTCTCATAGAGTGCCTGAAGAAGGGTCCATTCAAGTGGAATAATGAAGCTAAGCAAAGCTTTACCCTATTAAAAGAGAAATTATCTACACCACCTATATTGGCGCTTCCGGACTTTAGCAAACTCTTTGAAGTCGATTGTAACACTTTTAATATTGAAATTGGAGTAGTTCTATCTCAAGAAGGCAAACTAATGGCATTCTTTAGTGAGAAATTCAATAACTTGAGAAGGCGATGGTCTACCTACGAACAAGAGATGTACGCGGTGGGCAGAGCATTACAACATTAAGGACACTACTTGAACCAAAAGGAGTTTATTCTTTATACTGACCATCAAGCATTGAAGTACATCAAGAGTTATAGAAATATGAACAAGATGCATGCAAGGTGGCTTGAAATACTAGAAGAGTATACTTATGTCTTGAAGCACAAATCTGGCTAATAGAATAAAGTGGTAGATGCATTAAGTAGAAGGACTACACTACTCATTAGATTTGATTATCTGAAGGACTCATATGCCACTAATGAAAATTTCCAACAAGAGTAGAAAAAAATGCATGATGAAACAACAAAATAATCCGCACATACAAGATGGATATTTATTTAAAAGAAACTGTTTATGTATTCCTCCTAGTTTGCTATGGGAACACATTATCAAAGAGTTGCATTCTGGAGGCATGGCTGGTCACTTTGGAAGAGATAAAACTATTGCTTTAGTGGAGGAGAGTATTATTGGCCTCAGCTACGTAAAGAGGTTCGCAAGTATGCAGGGAGGTGTGATATTTGTTGATGTGCCAAAGGACAAGCTCAAAATATGGGTCTTTACATGCCATTACCTATACCATAAGCACCATGAGAGGATATATCTATGGATTTCATATTGGGACTCCCATGAATTCAATGAGGTATGGATTTTATTTTTGTAATTGTTGATAGATTTTCAAAGACGACGCATTCCGTTCCTTTCAAAAAGATAGCTGAATGCTACCAAAGTAGCCAACTTGTTCTTTAGAGAAATTGTTAGATTGCATGGCGTGCAGAAAACTTATGGAGTCCTTGGAAATCAGAGCATTTATTATAAATCAGGTATTTCCAAGGAGATAATGGAGTCCTTGGAAATCAGAGCATTTATTATAAAGGGAGGATCAAAAAATGAAAGCTTATGGTATGTTACTTCATTTCGCTTGCATAATCAATAAACACAATCTTGCATATATAAGCTCTAGTCTTATCATGTGCTTTATAAATAGAAGCAAGAACAAATGAATGATCATCCTTTTTCATTGCCAGAAACCACCAGAATTTGAATTTTTTTTTTTATTAGTTTTCGTTTTGCAGAATGTCGTAAGAAGGGCCTCTAATATATTAATTTTCTTAAGGATTAAATTCTTTAACTTTGCAGAACAAATGATGCTCATCTTGTACAAGCATGTAAAGAAAACACACATAAGGAAGTTGTAAGAAAATGGAAAGTGTGCAGTTTGTCGTGCATATTTGCTTCCATGGTGCAAGTGAGAAAGTACAAAAGTAACTCATAACAGTAATACATACATATATATATATATATATATATATATATATATATATATATATATATATACATACATACATATATATATATATATATATATACATACATACATATATATATATATATATATATATATATATATATATATATATATATATATATATATATATATATATATATATCTGTGTGTGTGTTAATAGCTAAACAATCGTTCATAGAGTCTTCACCCAACTTTTCAATTTTCATGTGCTGGATCTCTAACATGACTCATCTGAAGTGCAAAATCTTCAATTTTTTTTCTCATATGTGGTTCTCTTGGTGAGATATGCCATTTGTTTGTCAAGCACAAAATCTTATTTCATGAGACCTTCCCACTTCGCCAACCCAACCCAAGAAGAAAAAGAAAAAAGAACTAAGAAGAGAGGAGCAAAAGCAATGTTCACAAATACCTTTGGAAAAAAAAAGTATTGCACGTTTTCCATGATCTTTCTTATACCCAGCACATACGTAATAAATTCCCTTATGACACGTGTGTATTTAATCCCTATGGCATCAAGATGTATCAGACATGAGGTTAACTTCCTCTCGCAGAAGAGAGTTAATCAAGGATGGTTTATTTGATTGACTTTATCTTATACCACTATTAGTGAATGTAGCCTCAAAAGCCTGTTTTGCTACAGGAGGGGTTGGGGGATGCAATCCGGGTCTCCCTCACAGAACCACCAGAGGAAGAGATTGAGCTTTGCGGAAGACTAGTTAACCTTGGCATGCAAGCTACAGATGTTCAGAAGGGAGTTATAAGTCTCTTTTCTGTCCTGCATTTTGCTGTTTTGCTCAACTGAAACAGGCTTTAACGAGCATTTGTAGGCTGGAGTTATTATTCTATTAAAACAGACATACTATATGTATGTGTATAGCTGCATGCATGTCTCTTTGAAACATAAAGTATATCAAATAATGCTTTTTGATAGGTCCCTTTTGAAGAGAAACATAGATGTTACTTGGATTTCCACTGTAGAAGTGGCCAATTACCAGTGCAGAAGGATATTAGCCTTGAGTTGATTCTTCAGTTAGTGCACATATTCAAATCCTATTGATTTTTCTTCCTTCTGATGATATAAGGGGAAGAGGTGGATTACCATTGGATAAGTTGAAGGTAAGTTTTGGCTTTGTACATTCTCCATCAATATAGGGGTCATTGCTTGATGCAATGGTATAAGGCTTGGGCTGAAAAGCACAATGACATGGTTGAAGTCCTAGGTAGATACTGTGGAAGAAAAAAATGCTAAATGTTAGGTCTGCCCATAGTTTGCCCCTCCCAGGACCCCGATTGCTAGGGCCATAAGTGGGTAATATGCATTCTCCATTAATATTTGTCTCATGTCACTTTTCCTATTATCGTAATGGTCTACAAATTGAAATACGATGTTTAAAACATCTTTAATTATGAAATATCATGCAACTCTGGTATATTCATGTTGGGGTAAGTCAATCGACCCCCGACTCAAGTCAACCAATCCCGACTTCGACTCAACAAAAGCTGACCGACCGAACATACAACTCTGACTATTCTTCGACTGACTGGATAAATCATATCGACTCATTATCGACAGATCGACTGACATTCGACTACTACCGATCAACAGCGAATAACTTGAATAATCTTCGACCCATGACCGTCGGCACATTAGAACTACTAGCCGATGGTTCGTTCAGACCTTCTACTGACATATCAACACTACCAATGTATAGTCGGCCAATCTGTTCCATATACTATAACCACTATGAACGGTTATCGACTACGTGTCACGATAATTAGTGAGAATTAACAACCCACTAACTCCACAATTATGATCCGATAATTTAGCGTCATAAAAAGTTGGACCACGTGCTCGACGGTTACATCAGAATTATTTATAAAAAGAGGATAAGTGAACAACATCGGTAACACACATCTAAACCAGAGCTTTATTACTCTCGACATTCATAAATCTACTATTTACCAATTTTCTCTCTGACTTAAGCATCAAAGGGTCTCCGTCAGACACAACTTCGATTTGTGAGGACGTTATTTTACAGATGCTCATCATCGGCGACAGATGATAGAGAGTTGGCCGTAACAGATTGGCACATCAGGTAGGGAAAAAATTTGCAATCGATCATGTCGAAAATCAAAGCCCAACTTTTAACTGATTCGGTGAGGCACTCTTCCCACCGGAGAGATCCTCCTCCCCCACCTCCGATAGTAGAGCCTAGTTTCTCGCATCCCATGATCACCACGGACGCTCAGATTGCTGCACTTGTGTAGCAGATGAATGTTTTGACAGAGACGATCAAAAATCTCCAACAGTAGCAAACCCAGCAGCAACAGCAGCCATCGGTGGAACAACTGGTGGCACAGTCGGTGCTTTCCAAGCACAGCCACTGTCCTCCACGGTGATCACCTTCTTCCTCCTCGGAGCGCCCATCTCGGCACTCTCATCGAGACGAACGATCATATTCTCGGCACTCTCATCGTGCCACCCACTACTCACGGTGTTCCTCCTCTCCTTCTCATCTCCACAGCATTAGGAAGGAGAAACGACCGCGGATGCCTTCTGCTTCTCCTTCAAGCTCGTTAGGGGGTTTCACTTCCAAAGTCTCCCAGCAATGACGGTTGGACGATTATGAATGCAAGTTCCAAGAGATTGACTGCCGACTCGTTCGATTTTAAGTGAAAGGTCGGAAGTCCTCTAGTGACTATGACTTCCACACCACCTAGCCTCTCTCTCAGTACATCTTGGATGAATCGATTCCATCTCGATTCAAGATGGATCAAGATGCCGCAAGTGGAGCCATACGATAGCTTCACCGACCTAATCAACTACCTGGAGAGCTATAAAGCTCTCATGATGATCCAGGGGGCAATCGATGCCCTCTTATGCATTGGCTTCTTAATAACTCTTTGAAAAGCTGCTCGAATCTGGTATTTCGGGCTTCAGTCAGGAAGCATCGATTTCTTCGAGTAGCTCGAACATTCTTTCGTGATCCACTTCAGCACTAGTCGAAGACCACCACGAACATCTGACAGTCTCTTCTCAGTCAAACAAGGAGAGACTGAGACATTAAGAGACTTTGTGGCCCATTTCAACACGACCACACTTGAGGTCAAGAACCTCAATGAGGACATGGCTATATCAACCATGAAAAGAGGTATGAGGGGATCCAAATTCTCTTACTCTTTAGATAAAACTCTTCCTCGGATCTATACTGAACTTCTCGAATGTGCATACAAATACATTCGCATGGATGAAGTTGCTTCTGATCGACGCAAGACAGAAGGTAAAGGTCAGAAGAAGAAATAAAAGAAAAATGAAACTCCAACCGAATCAAGTTGGCCGACTATCAATAAGTGAGCTTCACCTCGATAACGGAGTCTGAAGTCAAATTATAGCAGGTATGACTCCTACACTTCTCTTACTGCTCCTCATGCGTAGATCTTGATGGAGATCGAAGGAGCAGAATACTTACGACATCCCCCATCGATGAGAGCACCATCAAGGAGTCGAGACAGAAAGAAGTACTGTCAGTTTCATCGTGATCATGGTCACGATACTGAACAGTGCATCCAGTTTAGGGATGAGATAAAGATCCTGATCCGATGAGGCTACCTAAAAAAGTATCAAAGGAATCAACCAACTCAACTTCCTGCTGACCGACAACCTCAGCCACAAACTGAGGAGACTATCAACAATCGACCAATGGCAGGAGTAATCAATATAATCTCTGAGCAACCAAAGAACTAGGGGGCAGACATTTGAAAAGCTTCTTCAAATGATGAATCGATCTCAATCGATGATTCGAAAAGCTTCTCCAAATAATGACTATACTCTTCTACAATGGAGCAGTTTATGATCATATTTCGGATCAACAAAATAATCTACAACAGTATTTCTCTATAGCAGAACAATGCCTACTCGACTATGATTGTGCGGAACAACTATTCCACAAACCTGGAATGCCGACGACTTGAAGACATATTATCAATAAAATTATCCATGTATACATTGTTTGGAATGAAATACAGAATTCAGAATCACAAGTCTTGGTCGACTACGGAATGATTTTGAACTGATAGGTGAACAGTCGACTTCTATCAACCATCGACTGTACACCGACTTTTATTGTAAAAGCCGAACTACTTACTATACTTCAACTCAGAATTTACCTCAGTTTTCTACGGTAAAAATCGACATTAATCATATCGGCTTTCACTATAAAAGCCATAGTACCGACTATGTCTCGGTATTAAATATACTTCGATTTTTCACTGTAAAAGTTGATTATAGTCGAAAGACTGTCATGCTGACTTAGTCCTAACTAAGTAGAACATTATGCCAATACGATCAAGGTCGGATTGAAATTATACCGACTTGGCTATGGTCAGTCGAAGGATATTCGGCTTGCCACCGATTATCAAATGACTTAACATACAAACCTGACTAAACATCGGACCTAGGGTATTCACCTTATTATCATTTATCCTAATTCTTAAAGTATGTCAAAATAACTATATGACTGACGGATGATTCTATAAGTCCTATCGAATGTTCGGTTCTCTGATTGACGTTCGGTAGCTAAATAACTATGCATTGCAGACAAGTAAAATCAGACAAGCAAAATGAAGTCTTACCTTAGAAAATTCTTTTCATTCATTATAAAGAAGAGATTACAAAATTGGACCGAAGTCTGATTACAAGTGTTTGACTACAAAAGAAAAAAAAAATAAAAATACACCGATCATCAGTCACCACCTTCATCTCTTTGCTCTGGAGTAGCTTCGGAGACTTGGACGACCTCTGGTGTTGTCGGCATCCTTCCTTCAGCCGGCACTGCATCTTCTTCAGCAACTCCATCTTCTGATCCTGGAGGGACGATGCTGCTCAAGTCGAGATTCGGGTATAATTTTTCGATCGCATCTCGATCATCTTTATATCCGATGCAGTAGGAGGCGAATCCGCCTTCGAGGATCTCTTCTTTAAATTTTTTTGAATTTTTGAAGTCCTCGATTGCCCGACTCAACGCCTCCCTCACTGACTCTGCTTCTGCCTTCACCAACTCAGCATCGGCTCATGCAAAAGATGACTCCTCTTCGGCCAGTGCCAACCTTTTCAGGCTGGTCCGATGTCATCCACATTCGGCTTGGAGTTCAACAATACATCCGTCTCGTTCCCATCGAAGTCGATGGATGGAGTGTTTCTTGCTCTTAACCCGCAGCTCAATAATCAAAATATTTTAATGAGCTGACTCAAGCTCAGCTCCAGAAGATTCTAAGTCATCAGTCAATCGGGAGACTTTCTGCTGAAGCTTGGCCTCCCGTTTAGCTACCGACTTAAGTTGCTCAAGGACAACCACTTTCTCAGCATCGACGGCCGCCACCTTATTCATCCATATCCGACAGAAGTCATCGAACTTCACATAGCCGGCTTTTAGGTCAAACATGTCATGGACCAACTGCAGATAGAAAAATAAAAAAAATAAAAAAAATAAAAATAGCTTACCCCGAGTATCATCGGGTAGAAGGACACGAACATCTCAGCCACCGTCCGATTTCTTCGACTCTCCAGTCGGTCGGGAGAAGAGTGGCTTGAATGAGCCGCTTAGCCAATGTCGGATTGGCTAGAGCCGACTGATCTCTGGGCACTCTAAGGTCGAAGTAGATCGTGTGGCCCTTCGACGTTGCATCATCTGTCGAAGTCACTAGAGCCTTTCTCTGATTTTCTATCGGCGGCCCCACATTCGAAAGTGAGGGGAAGCTTGAACTTGACTGCGCCAAAGAAACTCCTGTTGAAGGACCAACCAGTGCAACTGCAGATTGCTCAGGCTCGGCCGCAGGCTCCACCTCAGCTCGAACTTCCTCGATTGATGGAGCTACCGATGTTGCTGCGGTAGCTCCTTCTCTTGTTGCTCCTTCTCCAGATGGTGCAATGGGAAGCACTATCGGAGCTGATAGCGCCAGGACCAGCTCAGGAACCGATGCAGATTGTACATTGAGTTCCCCAACCAGCATTGAAGCAGCAGTTGGAGCTTGCATTGAAGCAATAGCTGGAGCTTGCATTGAAGCAGCAGCTCAACCTGGCGTTGAAGTAGTTGCTCGACTCTTCTTGAATGGTCGAAAAGGATCAGCTTTGGACACTGTCCTCTTCCTCACAGCATGTTGACGAATATCGACACTTGACACCCGCGCCCTCGGCTGCATGGCTGCAATCGGCACAAAAGTCAGTACAATCCAAAAACAAACAAAAGAAGAATAAAGTTGGAAGTAATCGACTATATTATAGCTAAGTTAGTGACCGAACTGAGGCCGACATCATAGAGAGCTTGTTCGGTCATAAGCTCCCTCTATGGCAGGACCGCCATATCCTTCAGCCGATGGAAGTCCTTCTGATCGTCGACCTCTACCTGACTGTAATCATTGGGGCTGATTCTTGGATCGCCCCAGCGAGAAGGAAAGCCCCAAGGAAGAGAAGAAGAAGCAAAAAAGAACTGATTTTTTCATCCATGAATGGATGATGGAAGATCGATAATGAAAGAAAGACCTTTTCGAAAGTTGAAGAACCACCAACCATTGGCCTTTGGATGAGGTTGGAGGATAAAGAAAGCACAAAAAAGGGAAGGACGAGGTTCGATCGACAGTAACCGACATAACAGAGCAAAACTGATTATTAGCTAGATCGAATTTGGTGCCAGCTGGGCAGGACAAAGACTATAGTAGTCTAAAATATTTCGAACGAACTCTAGAATCAAAAATTGAAGATCCATTCAAAGATTTTCGACATAAAAAGTTATCTGACCTGAAGGAGGGCATTCATCCGACCATCGGCACCAAAGGCGAAGAGCTGAAATTACTTCGGGATGCGATACTGCTCCTGAAGCCGATCAACGTTCGGTTCCAAAAGTGAAGAAGCCTCCACTTCTGAGCTCAACGGGGAGTCATCAGTCAGATTCTCTGACCGACCATCCTGGGAGGAGGAACCCCTAGCCATTGGAGAAAAGACAACTAAAGACGGAAGGCTCAAAAAGACAGAGACTTAACCTAAAACTCAAAGAAGAAGAAAACAAGGAAAAGAAGTCTTCAGATGCTGGGACGATTCTCCGGCAGAGCTTCCGTAGTAAAGAAGATAAATAAAAAATAAAAAGTTGATTGAAAGCGACCCCATATATATAGGATCCCTCAATGGTCAGGATCAAAGCACCCAAATCAAGATCTCACCAAATATTGACACGTGGTGACATCTGAGCCAACCATTAATCGGACGATTCGACGTACCTACTCTAGATCGAGCCACGTCACCACTATCCACGTGAACAGCTCTGACCCAATGATATTTGAACACATGGCAAGGATCTACTTGTCAGAATCATATCATCCGGCATCGAATCATCTTATCGAAATGATGTCTGACACTGACATCTGATACCGAATCATCCTGTCAATATGATAGTCTAATGATGGTTCTGTACTCATCGAAATGACAAAACAGTCGATGCTCATATCCTGAAAAACTAGCAGCCAAATCAAGGTTCGATATGACACAAAATAACTCCCTTCGTCCAATGTGACAAAACCACCTGGTGTCACACAACGGGTCACCTTGGACTTGGGAGTGGGAGGCAATTATTGGGGTAAGTCAATCGACCCCCAACTCAAGTCAATCAACCCCGACTTCGACTCAACAAAGACTGACCGACCGAACATACAACTCCAACTATTCTTCGACTGACTGGATAAATCATACCGACTCATTGTCGACAGACCGACCGACATTCGGCTACTACTGATCAACAGCGAACAACTTGAATAATCTCCAACCCATGACCATCGGCACATTAGAACTACTAGCCGATGGTTCGCTCAGACCTTCTACCGACATATCAACACTACCGATGTATAGTCGATCAATCTGTTCCACATACTATAACTGCTGTGAATGGTTATCAACTACGTGTCACGGTAATTAGTAGGAATTAACAACCCACTAACTCTACAATTATGATCCGATAATTTAGCATCATAAAAAGCGGACCATGTGCTCGACGGTTACATCAGAATCATCTATAAAAGGAGGGTAAGTGAGCAGCATCGATAAGATACATCTGAGCCAGAGCTCTGCTACTCTTGACATTCATAAATCTACTGTTCACCAATTTTCTCTCTAACTTAAGTATCGGAGGGTCTCCGCCGGATAAAACTCTGGTCTGTGAGAATGTTGTTTTGTAGGTGCTCATCACCGACGACAGACGACAGAGAGTTGGCCGCAACAATTCACAAGCAGGAATCACATTTATACAGACCGAGTATTTTTTCAGTTCAATCACATTTATCTTAGTTACTTATTTTAGGTATATAATATATATTTCTGGGTAATTTGAGGCTCTCTTCCTCTCTCAAAATTTATTGGCAAGAACTGTTCTTCTGCTTCAAGATTTCATATTGACCAATGATTTCTTGATTACATATATAGCATACCCTCGATGGTTAGGTTATTCATAATTTTCATGTTGATGGTAGTTTCTTTTTACCTCCTTTCCCAGGTGACACAAGTTCTTTACAACTCCCTTGCAGCAAAGCTTGTTGTTGGCATGCCATTCAAGGTTTATGAATCTTACTTCATTGCTGACTTTGAAATCCATTTAAAGAAGTAAATAGTGTTATATTTAACATATCTGGTACAAATTTCAGGATATGGCAACAGTAGACTCAATTCTTCTGAGAGAGCTTCCATCAGTAGAAGATGTGTAACAACCCAGTTACTTGGGCCTGTAGCCCAGACGGCCCAACAACAAAAAAAAAAATTACAGAGGAGGAGGAGGACTCCTAACCGGAGTCTTCTTCCTCTCTGTTTCTGACGAAATCGGACTCGAGGAGTCCGGCTAGGGTAGGAAACCTCCTCTATAAAGATTCCCCGTTCCCCTTTAGGATTTTACAACAAAAATTCCGAAGAAAATCGAGGGATTTGAGAGATTTTCTCAAGGAATACCGTGGGTGGTTGATTGGAAGAAAGGGGGGGTCGTCGGAGCTATCTTTGGATGGCGGAGCAAGGTATTCCTCTTCTCTTTTTTATTCTCTGATCACCAGTGTATTTGGAAGCCGGCGAGGTGTCGGTTCGGGCTCAAACAAGGATACCCTGTTTGTGTGATCTTTTCTGCCGTCGGCAACAGAGATGGTGGCACTGCCACCGACAGGGTAGCATCACCGTCGTCGGGACGCTACCGGGGAAGGTGGCCGGAGGTGCTCATCTGGTCGGGTTAAAGGGAGATGTTCAGTCAGGGGGCTCGGGTTCTCTGTTTTCGGGTGTGAGGAAGAGGAGAAGAAATTCTTCTCTCTTCTCTAAAAAAAATATATATAATAAAATGTATATATATATACATAAAATATAATTATATATATATACATACATATATATATAAAATAAATAAAAAAATAATAAATAAAAATTAAAAATATATATATATATAAAATATAATTATATATATATACATACATATATAAAAATAATAAAAAAAGGGAGGGGACATGGATAAGAGTCAGATAACCTCAATATATATAGAAAATTTATTTGGTTAAATTAATTTATTTTTGTTTGAAGGAGAACAGTCCAACGACCAGGGGGACAACGAGTAGGGATTGATTTTCTGACTTTAAGGCTGTAAATTTAAATTTTCATTTATCGAGGTAAGAATCATTATACATGATCATCATCACATGTATATATTATTTTACTGATAGTTTTGCATCATTGGATTTGAGATCAATGAATTTATCATATGTAGAATGTTGATATTTACTTGTGTGGTTGCGAGCATGAATATGTTTTCATCAATGTATTTGATGGCATGATTATATAGTTATTACATGTTTATTTTTGAGTACACTACAAAATTTGAATTGATTAATGGTATACGTTCATAAAATAAAATATATAAAAAAAAGGAGAGAATATGATTTGGACTGACCTTGTCATGTGAAATAGCCAGCCAGGAGCTTATGCCTGGGACAGCCTCCACAGATTTATGTGTGGAAGAACTTGATCCGAGAAAGATCATGAATGATTTGATCCGAGAAAGATCATGGCCACTTTGATCCGAGAAAGATCATAAATAGTTCGATCCGAGGAAGATCACAGAAATCGATCCGAATAAAAGATCGTCGCATGATCCTGGTTAGTCCAAAGCCAAAAAGGAATAAAAGGTTGTCAAATCGAAAATGTGAGAAGATACAACAGTTAATATGAAATTCAACAATGAATGAAGATTTCACCTGATGATGTATGATGATACATATGCATATTTGTGACAATATTACAGTTATTATATACCTATGAGTTTTCTCAATTGTACTGGTTTTAGAAATATTAATTTTATCTATTGGCTTGATGTACATGTGCAGTGATTCTTACTGAGCTGGAGAAGCTCATATTTTCCTTCTTATTTTTTTTCAGACTCACAGGATGCTTAGTTGGATGGTTTGGACGAGAGCAAATGAGAACTGAAGCCTTTAGTAATTTAGTTAGCTTAGATTCTCTGATACCAATGAATATTTGAATAATTGTATTGAACAAGTTTACATTTGATTTGAAGTTGTGACTCGGTTGATTGATTGGTAATTACTTGGTTATTTAAAATTTTTAAAAGTGTTAAATTAATAGGCCTTACATGATCCTAGGGTGCTACTCTAGGGTTTGTGTGGCCGTGTCATGTGCCCAACTCAGGTGCTGGGTTTGGGGCATGACAGAGTGGTATCAGTAATGCTGTATGGGTAATTGTTGACCGATTGACGAAATCAGCACATTTCTTACCCTTTCGGATTGGTCTTTTCTTAAAAAGATTGGCAGGCTTGTATATAGAGCAGATAGTATGACTACATGGAGTACCAGTTACTATAGTGTCAGATCGAGATAGTAGATTTATTTCTCAATTTTGGAAGAGTCTTCATAAAGCTCTTGGGATCAAGTTAAATTTCAGTACAGCTTTTCATCCTCAAACTGACGGACAATCAGAACGAACCATACAGATCCTAGAGGATATGTTAAGGGCTTGTGTTATGGACTTGGGCGGTGTATGAGATAATCACTTATCATTGGTTGAGTTCGCTTATAATAATAGTTACCAAGCAAGCATTCAGATGGCTCCTTTTCGAGGCATTATATGGAAGAAAATGTAGATCGCCCATTTGTTGGGAAGAGGTGGGAGAAAGAAAACTGTTAGGATCAGAAATAGTGCAACAGACAGTGGAAAAAGTACACATGATCCAGGAACGACTTCGTATGGCTCAGAGCAGGCAAAAGAGTTATGCTGATAATAGAAGAAGGGAACTGAAATTTCAAGTTGGCAATCATATTTTTCTGAAAGTTTCTCCTACTAAAGGTATCATGAGATTTGGAGTGCGTGGTAAGTTGAGTCCAAAGTATATTGATCTTTTTGAAATTTTAGACAGGATTGGAGAGGTTGCATATCGATTAGCATTACCATCGGCTTTATCTGGCGTACATAATGTGTTTCATGTATCAATGTTGAGAAAGTATATTCCAGATCCAAGTCATGTGGTGAGTTATGAACCTTTGCGACTTCAGAAGGATCTGACTTATGAAGAATATCCAGTACGGATTGTTGACAAAAAAGATCAGGTGTTACGACATCGAATTATTCCTTATGTGAAGATCCAATGGAGCAATCATAGCGAGAGAGAGGCTACATGGGAACTCGAGACAGAAATGAAGATCAAGTATCCACAACTCTTTGAAAACTCAGGTATGTAAATTTCAAGGATGAAATTTTTTTAAGGGGGGGAGATTGTAACAGCCCAGTTACTTGGGCCTGTAGCCCAGACGGCCCAATAAAAAAAAAAATTACAGAGGAGGAGGAGGACTCCTAACCGGAGTCTTCTTCCTCTTTGTTTCCGACGAAATCGGACTCGAGGAGTTCGGCTAGGGTAGGAAACCTCCTCTATAAAGATTCTCCGTTCCCCCTTAGGATTTTACAACAAAAATTTCGAAGAAAATCGAGGGATTTGAGAGATTTTCTCAAGGAATACCGTGGGTGGTTGATCGGAAGAAAGAGGGGTCGTCGGAGCTATCTTTGGACGGCGGAGCAAGGTATTCCTCTTCTCTTTTTTATTCTCCGATCACCGATGTATTTGGAAGCCGGCGAGGTGCCGGTTTGGGCTTAAACAGGGATACCCTGTTTGTGTGATCTTTTTCCTTTTCTGTCGCCGGCAACAGGGATGGTGGCACTGCCACCGACAGGGTAGCATCGCCGTCGTCGGGACGCTGCCGGGAAAGGTGGCCGGAGGTGCTCATCTGGTCGGGTTAAAGGGAGACGTTCGGTCAGGGGGCTCGGGTTCCCTATTTTCGGGTGTGAGGAAGAGGAGAAGAAATTCTTCTCTCTTCTCTAAAATATATATATATAATAAAATGTATATATATATACATAAAATATAATTATATATATATACATACATATATATATAATAAATAAAAAAATAATAAATAAAAATTAAAAAAATATATATATATAATATAATTATATATATATATACATACATATATATAAAAAAAAGGGGGGGACATGGGTAAGAGTCAGATAACCTCAATATATATAGAAAATTTATTTGGTTAAATTAATTTATTTTTGTTTGATAGGAGAACAGTCCAACGATCAGGAGGACAACGAGTAGGGCTTGATTTTCTGACTTTAAGGCTGTGAATTTGAATTTTCATTTATCGAGGTAAGAATCATTATACATGATCATCATCACATATATATATTATTTTACTGATAGTTTTGCATCGTTGGATTTGAGATCAATGAATTTATCATATGTAGAATGTTGATATTTACTTGTGTGGTTGCGAGCATGAATATGTTTTCATCAATGCATTTGATGGCATGATTATATAGTTATTACATGTTTATTTTTGAGTACACTACAAAATTTGAATTGATTAATGGTATACATTCATAAAATAAAATATTAAAAAAAAAAGGAGAGAATATGGTTTGGACTGACCTTGTCATGTGGAATAGCCAGCCAGGAGCTTATGCCTGGGACAGCCTCCACAGGTTTATGTGTGGAAGAACTTGATTCGAGAAAGATCATGAATGATTTGATCCGAGAAAAATCATAGCCACTTTGATCCGAGAAAGATCATAAATAGTTCGATCCGAGGAAGATCACAGAAATCGATCCGAATAAAAGATCGTCACATGATCCTGGTTAGTCCAAAGCCAAAAAGGAATAAAAGATTGTCAAACCGAAAATGTGAGAAGATACAACAGTTAATATGAAATTCAACAATGAATGAAGATTTCACCTGATGATGTATAATGATACATATACATATTTGTGACAATATTACAGTTATTATATACCTATGAGTTTTCTCAATTGTATTGGTTTTAGAAATATTAATTTTATCTATTGGCTTGATGTACATGTGCAGTGATTCTTACTGAGCTGGAGAAGCTCATATTTTCCTTCTTATTTTTTTTCAGACTCACAGGATGCTTAGTTGGATGGTTTGGGCGAGAGCAAATGAGAACTGAAGCCTTTAGTAATTTAGTTAGCTTAGATTCTCTGATACCAATGAACATTTGAATAATTGTATTGAACAAGTTTACATTTGATTTGAAGTTGTGATTCGGTTGATTGATTGGTAATTACTTGGTTATTTAAAATTTTTAAAAGTGTTAAATTAATAGGCCTTACATGATCCTAGGGTGCTGCTCTAGGATTTGTGTGGCCGTGTCACGTACCCAACTCAGATGCTGGGTTTGGGGCGTGACAAGATGTTGATGCTGTGAGAACTCTAATCACTTCTCCTCCTCCTCCTCCTCATGGTGAAGGAAAGAAAACATCATCTATGCGTTTTGGTATCACCAGAGTTGAGAGAATTAATTATTTATTGTTTCTTATTTTACTTCCTCTTCTGATCACTAAGCGAGTTATTGGAATGCTTGGAACTGACTGAAACCTATTTATGTATGATCAGAGGTTAGCTCTTAAAAGGTTGATCGATATAAGTATGGGCATTTTGACTCCCTTGAAAGAACAGCTGACAAAGCCACTTCCTCATGCCACTGTTCTTGTGGACCTCAAGGAACTTTCTAGTGGTGCATACAAGCTTTTGCCAGAAGGTAAGCTACTTCTGATGTACCCTCAGTAAAAGCAAATAAAACTTCTTTTGCTTCATAATTTTTTTCTTCAGCTATCAGCTGATTATGTCAAAAAAATTTTCCTGTTCAGTTGATGCCATTTGTCTTTTAGGCACTCGATTAGCTTGCACCATCCGAACCTTATAAGGAACTGGACAACCTAAAAGATGTTGATGGTATAACAATGTTGCTACATATAGTCTTCCATATGGAAAACACAAGATCAGCAGGGTTCATGCATCAAGGAGGTAATCTTAGTGAACGCATTATCTGGTATTGCAGAGAATTAGTCATCTTCCATCTGGGAATGCCCATCTGTATTTTGTGGCAGGGTCTGTCCTGCTGCTACTTTCACAGCCTTTTTCCTTACCTGTCTGTGTCTCCTTCAACCTAATATTGCATCTCTAAGGCTTTCAAGCTGTCATTTATGCTTATACTTAGAAGTTAGTTGATCTTTTGCCTTCCTGTTTTCATGCTGCAGGCTATTTGAATATTTAGAAGATAATGCACTGGACTTCCCAGCTGTCCATAATATACAATTTCCTGAAGGAATCCACAGGTAACTGCATGATTCTAATGAATCCTTGAGGGAATGGCAGACCAAGTAATTGGTTTTTGTCTTCCTTTATTCATGCTAATCATGTTGTTCACACTTCACAGAGATGATCACTGCTGGGAGCTATGCTGGTGCTCTTTTAGTTGATGACCTTGGGGATGGAGTCCTACTTGAGGCTTCTGATCTTTGACTTCCTGTGAAATACATCTTTTAACTTACTCCCGGGTTGCAGAATGCGCAACACAAAAACCGTCACCTGTTTATTTTAGTGTTGGTTTCTTTCCATCGAGGGAAGCTTGTTAACAATCTTGATTCTCAGACTTGTTGCCTGATTGTCAAGAAATAATTCATGAATAACCTGATTTCAGGAATATGTCCCCATCCTGTGGCCGTACACTCTTTGATCTTCAAGAAATCAGTGCCCAGTTTAGGGAGAAGATGTCCCACTTGCCTGGTGTTTCAGTAAATTAGCAATCCCGTCGTCTGAAGGCATCGATAAAGTTTAGTGGACATTAACAATTTGCTCTTTTTGATGTTGCAGATTGCAATGATTTGTTGCATTGTTAACAGGCCAGGAGAGATGGCCGATGCAGATTTTGGATATGTTGGTGGTGCTCCAGGAAAGATTGACCTCTACATTGGGAAGGTAAGTTTTGTTTCTCCTATTGCAATGACCGCACACTTGCAAACTTCGTTCCATAAATTCATCTGATGATGCAATTAATTCATGAAGTTAATATGTTTTAAGTATTGCATTCAATGTGTGACATTTATATTTTTATAGAAGTTATTTACAGTAAAAAGTTTTGAGTGTCTCACCACTGGAAAATATCTGAGGTTTGAATCATCTCATGGGGTATTTTCCAAATACCCATACTTTGCAGTGTCAAGAGAGGCAGTTTATTGCTTGATAGGGCTTTCTTTTATTATTATTATTATTTTGATGGAAATGGGGCTTCCATTCTTACTGGATGAGACAGGGCTAAGCATTTGATGAATTTAATTAAGGGATATTTTAAGTTCCTAGGAGTTCAGCCCAATTTTTTCAGCATCTTGAAACATAGTTGTGTTGTTACTAAATCTAACTGGAATCTTTTACACTGCCATTTTCAATTCCATTTCACAAATTCTAGTTTGAGAAAATGAATGTTGTACAAAGATGGGACTGCTTCAACCTCGCTCACAAGTTCTAGAGTACCTTGACAAGTCATACATCCTTCTACCTAATTGTTTCATGTTTAGATGGTTTGAAACTGAGTTTTGATTTCTGGACCAGTTTTAGATTCAACAGTAACAGAATTTTCCCCCTAAAAGGTAGAATAAATTCATTAATTGTAAGAACAAATTAGTATAAACAAAACCAGAGAAGCAGATCAATTATGAAAAATGAAAGCTCTCACAATGACTTCCATACATCAGGTGGTGGTGAAGCGAGGTGTTGCAATGGAGCATGCAACTGAAGCATTAATTCAGCTGATAAAAGACCATGGACGTTGAGTTGATCCGCCTGCTGACATGTAAACGTGGACCATGTAGAAAGACTATCAGCAGTTGCATATTTTTTTGCTGAGAAATGCACGTTATGCACCTCGTTCAAACATTTATGTTAAAAAGGTGACTGCCTAGACACATGTGTACGGCAATTCCAATTAAATGAAAAGGTTATACGTTCTATGAATTATTCTTTTGATTGCTTGGATGGCGGTACTATTAATTAAGATGGAGCTGTCGACGATATTTCATCACAGTCTGAGTTGCAGATGCACAGAAAAAATACGAAACTTGAAAATATGTGCAGAGTATCTGAATTGCCATTAATTTCTGTAAACCTGGGAAACATAATATGCACTTTAATGACGTGTATGGGAACATTAAGCTAGTGAATTTCAAAAGGTGGATAAGCTAATGAGTTTCCAAATGCAATGGAAGTTTTACTGTCGTGTTCAGCGTCAAGGCTCCAAGTGTTAGTGAAAGTGACGTGTTTTAAGGACGATAAAATCGCCAGTCATGTTGGCATTAGTCATCTAGGTCATCTGGGGATTTTTTTTTTTTTTTTTTGTGTGTTCTTAAGTTTGGTCACTTCATGATGAAAGACCTCCAACGTAATTCAGCCAAATATCTCATGCTTGGAAAAAAAGTTCCTCACAATTTCACTTCACAGGTTGGAAAATGGGGCTTACGTTAAAATATCCTGTTTCAGGCTAATGATGGAAACACAACATAGAATGGTTCTGCCAAAAGCCATCAAGATGAAGGCATTTGTTTCTGTTAGAGAATTTCATGTCCAAGATTCTTAGATCACAAAATCGTTACTGATGCAGTATTCTGGACACGACATTTCCGCCGTTGCATTGCACAAACTCATGTTAATTGTGTATGTCGCTGCTAAACTTCGGTGAAAACCTCAGTATGATATGATGTCGCGTCTTGCTCCCAGCATAAATTGTTTCTGCAAACAAATCCTCTTACCAGAGTTTATTCGACGGGGGACCTTCAATGTTAAGGCAGCCTAAGTTCAGAGAACAGTAAAAAAAAAAAAAAAAACACGAAGATTAGAGCCGATTATCTGTTAGCAACCATAGAGATTCGCGTGTTGTAACCGCCTTTACGATCCTTAATCTTCCAAATCATTGGTTACAGTTTTTCAGATAATAGTGGGTCGAAATCCGGATTACTTAGTTTGTTATTGATCGATTTATGACTA
Organism: Elaeis guineensis; assembly: GCF_000442705.2. Classification (NCBI taxonomy): domain Eukaryota; kingdom Viridiplantae; phylum Streptophyta; class Magnoliopsida; order Arecales; family Arecaceae; genus Elaeis; species Elaeis guineensis. Next base: position 124,144 of record NC_026004.2, read on the forward strand.
ACCATGCTTTTCAATTCACCTTTAAGTATTATGGGTGGTCATTAGGTACTCATCCGAGTAGATCTAGTAATGTGGAAGATTGTCGGACTTCAACTGAAAAATTGGATCCGGATTCAACCGAGATTGTAAATCTGAGTGGTTACCTAAACAGTATATATTATTATTCTAGCATCTGAGGTTCTCAGCTCCCAAAAGAAGAATCCCATTCAGGACTACAGGTTACACAGATCATATACAGATCTGGTGGTCATATACAGGCGACAAATTGTATATTCAGTCTCGTGGGCTTCTTCTCCGGATTACACAGATCATATTGTTCATCTTCTTCTCTGATCACACAGATCATATTCTTCTCCAGATTACGCAAATCATATGGTTCATCCTTCCCTTCACCATGGAGGTTCTACTTATAGTGCTCAGATTCCTCCTCACCCAGCTATCCATACTTTACGTTCACTATGTCCTTGCCCAGCTTTGGTTCCACTTTCAGCAGACAGAATATACCTTTTGTAATGATGTTTGCTTACCTTCTTTTGGCCTGTTTTTGTGTTGTGCACCACAGGCGTTTTTGTAACTAAACTGTATAGCAGTGTCTTGGGTTAATGAAGTTTCATCTTCTACCAAAAAAAAGAAAAGAAAGAAGAATCCCATTGCACATACAATGATTTATTTATGCATGCTAAAGCGAGCCAAAAGCTGAAATACGGAGGTCCTAACAAATACCTTTTTTTAAGAGACATATAAGCAAACAGGTAATAGAACATTCCTGTCTTCTTGAAATCACCAACTTCATCACATGAAGATTCACAGAAATTAGAAAGCAGCAGCTTCGCCTTCAACCCGCTCCTGCTGGGGCTGGGAGGCAGCCCGCAGCGCTCGGGCCTTGAGCCAGTCGAGGATCTCGCCGAAGACGAGCTCGACGTTCTCGTCAGGCTCCCCGACTAGCTGGTGCCACATCCCGGGGTAGATGCGGAGGGACTTGTCCTTGCTGCCCGCCCGGCGGTAAAGCTCCTCCACACAAGCCGGGTCGCACACGACGTCGTCCCCTCCGTGCACGATCAGCATTGGCAGCGCCACCTCCTCGTAGCGCCCCTGAACCTCCCGGCAAACCCGCAGCAGTTCCAGCGCCGTCGCCGCCCGTGGCGGCGCCACCGTCCGGTGGGGGCTCGCCAACGCCAGCCGACGCTTCCACTCCACCTTAAAGGAGACGTCCGGGATAGAGCCCCGCGTGACGGCCACCCGCCACGTGGGCACCAGGGCGGCGGCAACCCACAGCAAGTGCTCCAGGGGCCAGGGGGGCTTGAACTTGGGGCTGATGCCGCACATGGCTCCGTTGAGGACCAACCCGTCCCAATCCCGAAAGCTCCGGCACTCATCATGGAGGGGGACGCCACCCTCGTTTTGATTTTGAGCCCTCTTCCGCTCCCGGAGGTGGATGAGCAGCGCGATCGCCCCGCCCAGCGACTCCGCGTAGAGGAAGCAGGGCAGCCCCGGCGGGTAGCGGGCGCGGAAGGCGTCGAAGAAGGCGATGCAGTCGTCCACAACGGGCTCGATGTCCGGGATGTGGGCGACAAGGCCGTCGGAGAAGCCGTGGCCCTGGTGGTCGAGGGCCCCCATCGCGAAGCCTGCCTTGGCGAAGTACACGGCGGTGAGCTGGACGAGCCAGCTGGACTCCCCGGTGAAGCCGTGGACGACGCCGATGGTGCCGACGACCTCGGCCGGGGGGACCGGAGCCCACCACTGGGTGAAGATGCGGAGGCCCCGGGGGTTGACGAACGACGAGGAACCGTGGGAGACGGAGTGCCGCGCGTAGAACTCCGACGCTGTCAGCTGGCCGAAGGGGCTCCGCTCGTCGGCCTCGGCCACCGGGTGAACCATTGTTACTCACAAGGACAACAACGACAATCTATTTAGACCTGTAAGAGGGGAAGGAGGAGGCAGAGGCGACAATGCGGCGAATTATAACCGATATCCATCCGTCTATCCATCCATCGAGCTATCCGTCCGTCAATGGATTGTCGGCAGGAGTGGCTGGCTCGATCCTGCGGCCTTCTCCACGGATAAGAGGATCTTTTAAATTTTTCCCAAGCACCGAAGTGGACGGCTCAAATAGGTCCCGCCCATCCCCCATCATTTATTGGAGTGGATGGAGATTTAATTCTGAGGTTGGGTGATAGGGTAGGAACTGATTTTGACAATAAAAAATAATATAATTTTTTTTTCAATAAAAATAATTTTATTTTTTTTTGATTCCTCTTATTTTGTTAGTGTTAGATATAAAATACCCACGATCGAAGTTCTCAACGGGATTGATCCTTGCGGGCTCCGTCCACGACTCCAAGGAAGACTCCGTTCGGACTCCTACGGAAGTCGGGCTCCGTCCGCGACTCCAAGGAAGACTCCGCCCGGACTCCTACGGGAGCCGGGCTCCGTCCGCGACTCCAAGGAGGACTCCGCCCGGACTCCTACGGGAGCCGGGTCCCATCCATGACTTCAACCGCAAGGAGGACTCCGCACGGATTCCTACGGGAGCCGGGCTCTGTCGCCAACTTCAACTGTCGGTAAGCCCCGTCCGGACTCCTACGGGAGCCGGACTTCGCACCTAACTTCAATTGCAGGAAGACCCCGCCCGGACTCTTACGAGAGCCGGGCTCCGTCCGCGACTCCAAGGAAGACTCCGCCCGGACTCCTACGGGAACCGGGCCCCATCCACGACTTCAACCGCAAGGAGGACTCCGAACGGACTCCTATGGGAGCCGGGCTCCGTCGCCAACTTCAACTGTCGGTAAGCCCCGTCCGGACTCCTACGAGAGCCGGACTTCGCACCTAACTTCAATTGCAGGAAGACTCCGTCCGGACTCCTACGGGAGCCGGGCTCCGTCCACGACCCCAAGGAAGACTCCGCCCGGACTCCTACGGGAGCCGGGCTCCGTCCGCGATTCCAAGGAGGACTCCGTCCGGACTCCTACGGGAGCCGAGCCCCATCCACGACTTCAACCGCAAGGAGGACTCCGTCCGGACTCCTACGGAAGCCGGGCTCCGTCGCCAACTTCAACTGCAGGTAAGCTCCGTCCGGACTCCTACGGGAGCCGGACTTCGCACCTAACTTCAATTGCAGGAAGACTCCGTCCGGACTCCTACGGGAGCCGGGCTCCGTCCGCGACTCCAAGGAAGACTCCGCCCGGACTCCTACGAGAGCCGGGCTCCGTCCGCGACTCCAAGGAGGACTCCGCCCGGACTCCTACGGAAGCCGGGCTCCGTCCGCGACTCCAAGAAGGACTCCGCCCGGGCTCCGTCCGCGACTCCAAGGAGGACTCCGCCCGGACTCCTACGGGAGCCGGGCTCCGTCCGCGACTCCAAGGAGGACTCCGCCCGGACTCCTACGGGAACCGAGCTCCGTCGCCAACTCCGACCGCTGCCGAACTTCAGCCGACAGATCTGCACTCCCCGGCGCGACACAGCAACCACCACGATCCTGCTCCACTTCCTGCGACGGAGTCCGCACAGCTCCGTCATTCCCTGACAGATCGCTATGACGGCCACGACTCTGCTCCACCTCCTACGACGGATCCCTCGCGGCTCCACTATTCCCTGGCAGACCGCTATGATGCCCACGATCCTGCTCCACCTTCTGTAACGGATACTGTGCGATTCTTCCACCCTCTGACGAGTCGCGACAACGGACGCCGCTCCAGTCCCTGCGGCAGACTCCACGTGACGCGCTGCAGTAGGGGCCACGGGTCCACTCCACTACTCCTCGCAACAAATTCCTCCTGACTCTGAGCGACCCACTACCTGACGGTTACAGGCGTCGCTATCAATTTGTTGCCCCCTCCGTCTATAAAAGGAGAACCCCAGATACGTTATTCGATAAGCTCTCATTTTTACTTAAAAACTCTGCTAAAATTTTCGTTCGAGCACTCCATTCTTGTTGAGGCAGAGAACTGACTTGAACATCGGAGGATCTTGCCGGAGCAACCCCACCTCCGGTTTAAACTTCTTTTGCAGGTCCCGACGGCGACCGCGACTCCCTCGACTCCAGCTTCTCCGACGCAAGCGGATTTTTGCACCAACAGGATTGGCGCTAGAGGAAGGGGCTGTGTCTTCGCAGTATCCTTGTTCTTAAAGGAGCGCTCAACGGGACCGCCTCCGGGCATCTCTTCCGGCGTCCCCTCCCCCCTCCTTTCTCCACTTGGTCCTTGCTCGATGCCTCCCCACAAGGCATCCACGCGATGATCCACGGCCTCCGCGGCCAGATCTCAGGCTCCGACCTCCCCTCCTGTTTCTCAACCTCCTCCTCCTCCTCCGGCGACGGCGGTCGACGCGGAGCAGTTTGATCTGCTAGCGCAGCAGGTCAGAGGCCTCACAGAAGCTGTGCAGGCTATGCAGCAGCAGCAGCCGCAGGCATCAGTGCGTCTGGAAAGGGTGTCCCTGGAACACCAGAATCCGGCGGCGGGGCTGGCCACTTGGGCCAGCCGCCCCATCCTTCCTGGGAAAACGAACCCGAGGGTGGAGAGCCCTCAATCGGACCACGACTCCACCCCTGGAAGATCCCTGCCCCCGTTCTGCCAGAGGACCCTCGAGACTGGAAGTCGAGAGGATTTCCTAGACCGGAGACTCCAAGAGATGAACCGACGGATCGAAGAACTCCGCCATGCTCCCTCCGCTTATGGTGAGGATATTTGTACTGACCCTCCCTTCTCTCAAATGATCATGCAGGAATCGATCCCGCCAAACTTCAAGCTCCCCTAGTTTGAGAGCTACGACCGGACTTCGGACCCGGTCGATCACCTGGAAGCCTTCCGGACGATGATGCTGCTTCATGGCGCTCCCGACGCCATTCTGTGCCGAGCCTTCCCCTCTACCTTGAAGGGAGCGACGAGAAACTGGTACTCGACGCTGAAGCCAGGTACCATCTTTTCCTTTGATCAGATGAGCCACCAATTCGTGGCCCATTTTGTCAGCAGCCGGCGCCCCCGGAAGGGTTCGGAGTCCCTCATCAATATCAAGCAGAGGGAAGGGAAATCCATTCGGGCCTACATCAACCATTTCAACGTCGCGGCACTGGAAGTCCGAAACTTGGACCAATCAGTCGCAATGGCCGCTCTGAAGGGCGGCCTTCAAAAGAAAGACCTTTTGTTCTCCTTGGAGAAGAAATACCCCAGGGATTTTGCTGATTTGTTGGCTCGGGCTGAAGGATACGCCCGAGCGGAAGAAGCCTTCAAAATGAAGGATGAAGAGACAGTGAGGGAGCGGCAGGCGGGAGACTCGGGTAAGCCCGCAATCGAAAAAAGGTTGAGAGAAGCCCGGCCGCGTTCTCGATCCCCTCCTGGGCACAAGCGTGCCCGTACTCCACCCCGGGTGCACAGGCAGAGGAGTCCGGATCGCGGGGTTTGACGGGATTCTCCATCGGGAAGGTTTCGCAACTACGCCCCCCTCAATGCCTCGAAGACCCAGGTACTGATGGAGGTCAGGGAGCAGCTCCCTAGGCCGGAGAGGATGCGCACGCACCCCGGGAAGCACAACCTCAACAAGTTCTGTCTTTACCACCGCGACCACGGCCACGACACGAAGGAATGCATCCAGCTCCGAGATGAGGATGGGGGGAGAGGCCTTACAGCGCCCTAATGTGCCCCCACAGCCATGTCAGGAACAGGAGGAGAACCTCGTCCTGACATGAGCAAAGTCAAAGGCCCGGTTCTTTTAGACCGGATGGAGGGAGAGGCCTTACAGCGCCCTAATGTGCCCCCACAGCCATGTCAGGAACAGGAGGAGAACCTCGTCCTGACATAAGCAAAGTCAAAGGCCCGATTCTTTTAGACCGGATGGGGGGAGAGGCCTTACAGCACCCTAATGTGCCCCCACAGCAATGTCAAGAACAGGAGGAGAACCTCGTCCTGACATGAGCAAAGTCGAAGGTCCGGTTCTTTTAGACCGGATTGGAGGGAGAGACCCTGGCGATGGCCCTTACGTGCCCCCGCGAAAACGGAAGGAGAACCTCATCTTGATGGTGACGAAACCCGACCGTCCAACAAGATCGGATGAAGGAAAAAAGTCCCTCAGTGGCACCTCCACACTCCTATGCAACCCCGCAAAAAGCGAGGGGAGGGCCCTCACTCTGAGAAGAGGAGGGATATTAAGGAGGAAGAGCGGCGAGCTACGGCGGAAACAAATAAAGGACGAACCACACCAAAGACCTAAAGAACCTCGTCTCAACAAAGACGGGGAGCTCCTACCAAACACCCCCGGTCTCAGAGAAAACTCTCGACATAGGTCAAGAAGACAGCGACGCCCCCGAGGTAATGCGGAGTTCGGACCGCCAGGCTCGAGCTCGCGGCCATGAACGATGAGGAAGGCAAGCCAACGTATCGACGACTAGACACCTCCCAACGACGTCAACATCAGACAGGTCGGACGACAAGAAAAGTTCAGCAGACGATAATTTAATACAACGCGCAGACGAGGTAACACAAAATCCTCTTTTCATTTCATTTTCGAAATACACACTACAAAGCCCGGAAGGCCAAGGAAAGAAAAGCAAAACGACAAAAGCGGAATGAAACAACAAAAGGAAAAATATATACATGAAAGGACAGAAGGATGAAAAGAGCCCTAGAGAAGCTCTGCTCCCTCTGACCTAGAATTATCTGCTCCACCCCTCATCCAGGACTGTCTGAGATTCTCAATTTCTTCTTCTAGCTCTCTCATTCTCTGCAGCACGTCCTGGAGCGCCCGACGAAGTCGCTGGCTCTCGGTCTCTGCCTCTCGACGCCTCTTTCTCAAGACCTCAGATTCCACCTCCACGTCCGTGATGGCCCGCTGCTCGTATGCCTGCTGGATCTTCAGTTGTTGCAGCTCAGCCATCTTTTCCCCGAGGGTGACGGAAATTCCTTCAACGGTTCCTCTTAGGGACTGGAGCTCATCAGAATCCCGAGCGGAAGTAAGCTGAGCCCTGTCAGCCAGCTGCCTCTGAAGACGGACGACTTCGTCGGTCGCCACCCTGAGTCTCCCTTTATATTCATCCACCTGCCTGCGCCAACCGGCCCGGTGCACGTCGTAGCTCATCTCGGCGTCTTGAAGCTGCTACTGAAGGGTGGAGACCCTCTTCGACCACTCCCGGTCGCCGTCGGCCCGGGCCAAGAGCCGGGATGAACTCCCTTCCAGCTGGCCGATCTTCTCCTTCGCAGCAGACAGTTCCACCCTGAGAGCGCTGATCTTGGCAGCTTGAGCCCAAATTCAGTCGCTGGCGCTCTTCTTGCATTCCTCAAGCTCCTTCGCGAAGTCCGCCTTCCTCCGGCTATACTCCATGATCCCCTTCACGTGGAGATTCCGAAAGCGGGTGGCCTCGGCGGTGGCTTCAGAATGGCCCTCCCTCAGTCTACGAAGCTCGCCTTCCATCTTCTTTGACTTTTTTGTCAAGTGAAGGACTTCCTTCTTCAGCCGCTGGATCGTCGACTTCAGCGAGATCCCCAGGGGTAGGGGAAGTGCTTCCGCAGGATGCTGCCATCGGAAGGCAAAAGCGTCAAAACATGACTCATCGCAGGAAGAAAAGCAGAGAGAAGAAGGGAAGGAGGGAGAAGCCACCCACGACAAGAAATTCAACTTTATTGATTGGATGATTTTTGAAGACAAGAAGGAAAAGAAAAATTACGAAAAAATAAAACTACAAGGTCGGAGGTCTCAGACCTCAGAGGCAGGAGTTGGAGAGCTCGGCGTCCCCGGCAAGGGAGCTGCGATAGCAGTGGTAGTGGGCGAGGGACCGGCCTCATCTTCGGACTCCTCACCTAGGAAGCTGAGGTCGAGCTCCAAAAATTTTCTGGCCACTTTCTCTTGGTAAAGCTCGAACCCCTTGATGAACGCCTCCTGGCTGAATTGGACATTCAGGTCCCTCATCTCCGCGGAGGCCTTGAACTCCTCTACCGCAAGACCCCTGGCCTCCGAGACCAGGACTGGAGTCTGCTCAATCAAATTGGCGACCTCGGCCTCCGCCTTCCTCGCCGTCTCCTCCAAGGCCTGCTTTTCCTCCTCTCGGGCTTGTTTCTCTCTTTCCAAGGCCTCTTGGAGGGCGACTACTTTGGCCGTCTTTTCTTGGAGGCGAGCAACCTCGGCCCGACAACGCTCCTCCACCTGGACGATGTCCCTCTTCGCATGGTTCGTCGCCTCGATATTGGCGAAGAGCTGGTGCCCAATCTGCAAGGGCGGCTAGGGGATCAGAACAAGGGCCGAATGGTCGGGTAAATGAAGATTTGCTTACCTCAAGGAAGGACCCTAAAGAGTCCCAGACCCGCTGCTCAGGATCGATGTGGTCGATCCTCTCGATGACTTCGGGCAGAATGCAGCCGTCGATCAACCGCCTGATCAAGTCCCTGTCATTGAAGGGATTCTCTGACCCCTCTTTGAAGCCGAGGGACTCGTCAGCAGTAGCTCGGCGGCTACTCACCCTGCGGGCCACCGACTTCCTTCTCTTCCCCCTCTCGGCTACGGGTACCTCCATGGGGCGGACCCCCAGAGCGGGGGCCCCAGTCGGCGGACTTCTCGAGGAGGTCCGGGGAGCCGTTGGTTCGGCATCCGAGGGAATGTCGATCACTGGAGCCACCTAGGCGGGCGTGGCCAAGCTCGACTCCTCCGCCCTGGCCCTCTTTGCCGATTCGACGGTCGCAGCACCCTTTCTTTTGTGGGCCTTGAGGCCCCTGGCAAGCATCCGTGCTGCTTCGGCGTCCATCCCTTAAAAAAAAAAAAGAGAAAAGAAGAAGAGAAAGAGGAGAGAAATCAGAGATCAAAAAAAAAAAGAAAGAAAGAAAGAAGAGAAGAAAGAAAGAAGAAAAAAAAAGAGAAAAAGAAAAAGAAAAAGAGAGAAGAAAGAAGAAGGACAGAAGAAAAGCAGAGAAAGGAAAAGGAAAAGATGAAGTACTCGCAGGATCCTGGGGGCTCAGGCCAATGTTGAACAAAAATTGCTCCCTCAGAAGATTGGGAAGGGAAGGAGCGGAATAGGCGAGAAGCTTCCGGACAGCCTGGAGGTCATCCTCCCCCAGGCTGGGGGCCCGACGGACAGAATCCCTCAGAGAGCCCCAAGGGGGCAGGCCCAGCCTCAGGGTCGGACAGTGGACGAAGAGGTATTTCTCCTTCCAATTGTGGATTGAAGAAGGGGCGCCTTTCAGCAACCCCTTCTTGCCGAACTGAGGAGAGAAGTACCACCAGTCCTTCACCGAAGGATGACGCTTGAAGGTATAGAAGTGCCTAAACAGGGAGAGGGACGGTTGGACCTCGACTACGTGGCAAAGGGAGAGAAATCCTATCAAAAACCTGAAAGAATTCGGAGCAACAGAAGCCAAGGAGATGTCTAGGAAGCGGAAGAGGGCGACAACAAAGGACGGAAGCGGAAGCCGGAGTCCGGCACGGAACGCCTCCTGATACAGGCAAAAATGATCGGGTGGGGGAGTGCTAGCCCAGTCAGAAGGGCCAGGCAGCTCCAGGTTGCACTCCGAAGGAACTCCATACTGAACCCTTATCAGAAGGAGTTCCTCCGAAGTCAAGGAACATGGAATGGCGCCCGACGCAAAAAACCAGGCGGAGCCCAACCCCAGACGCGGGTTCGTCTACAGAGCAAGGGACCTGGGGGTTTGAGGCGAAAGAACTCCCGGAACTGCTGGGAGCAGAAGAGTCGGACGATATTTCGAATAACTTCGAATGAGGACTCTAAAGATCCCGAAGAAGGCGGGCAGGATAAGGGGCGAGAGGTCATAGGAAACTAACTCGGAGGAATACAAAAAATAATGGCGAAGAAGAGGCCCCTAAGTGGCGGAAAGGAAGATGAAGGTGCTGGGACTAACCTAGATCACTCTGAGGGATGCAGAGGGGCGAGGACAGGGATGACTTAAAGGGCGCCAATGGCCGAGAAGACACCGACAGAAACAGGGCTCTCGAAGGAAGGACAGATACTGGTAGAACTCTGGAACGGAATAGGACCCCTAAAGGTGGAAGGACGGGTTTAAATAGACTCTGGGATCCGGCGCCATAATGATCGCGAATCCTCCTAAGCCAGCCCGCACCCGACGTATGTCCCACTCCCCCGGCAGGCGGCTAAAAGCGGCTGACGGATTGGCAGGGCCATTATGGCGCTGTACCTGGGCCAGTGCACTGGTGGAAATTTCGAAGGGTCCCTTCGTATCGCCCCGATTCGAAAAGACTCCAGCACACGTGCATTTAATGCCAAAATATCTGGGGGCGGTCGTGAACAGGATTCGAGGAGACAACTTCGGCTATGCCAATCTCTCTGTACTTCCTTCATTCGAAATTCAAACTCGAAAGTAGGGGGACTGGTGTTGGGTATAAAATACCCACGGTCGAAGTTCTCAGCGGATTGACCCTTGCGGGCTCCGTCCATGAATCCAAGGAAGACTCCGTCCGGACTCCTACGGGAGCCGGGCTCCGTCCGCGACTCCAAGGAAGACTCCGCCCGGACTCCTACGGGAGCCGAGCTCCGTCCGCGACTCCAAGGAAGACTCTGCCCGGACTCCTACGGGAGCCGGACTCCGTCCGCGACTCCAAGGAAGACTCTACCCGGACTCCTACGGGAGCCGGGCTCCGTCCGCGACTCCAAGGTGGACTCCGTCCTAACTCCTACGGGAGCCGGGCCCCATCCATGACTTCAACCGCAAGGAGGACTCCGCACGGACTCCTACGGGAGCCGGGCTCCGTCGCCAACTTCAACTGTCGGTAAGCCCCGTCCGGACTCCTATGGGAGCCGGACTTCACACCTAACTTCAATTGCAGGAAGACCCGCCCGGACTCCTACGGGAGCCGGGCTCCGTCCGCGACTCCAAGGAAGACTCCGTCCGGACTCCTACGGGAGCCGAGCTCCGTCCGCGACTCCAAGGAAGACTCCGCCCAGACTCCTACGGGAGCCGGGCTCCATCTGCGACTCCAAGGAAGACTCCGCCCGGACTCTTACGGGAGCCGGGCTCCGTCCGTGACTCCAAGGAAGACTCCGTCCGGACTCCTACGGAGCGGGCTTTTCCACGACTCCAAGGAGGACTCCGCCCGGACTCCTACGGGAGCCGGGCCCATCCCGACTTCAACCGCATGGAGGACTCCGCACGGACTCCTACGGGAGCCGGGCTCCGTCGCCAACTTCAACTGTCGTAAGCCCCGTCCGGACTCCTACGGGAGCCGGACTCGCACCTAACTTCAATGCAGAAGACCCGCCCGGGCTTCTACGGGAGCCAGGCTCCATCCGCGACTCCAAGAAGACTCTGCCCGGACTCCTACGGGAGCCGGGCTCCGTCCGCGACTCCAAGGAGGACTCGCCCGGACTCCTACGGGAGCGGGCTCCGTCCGCTCAAGGAGGACTCCGCCCGGACTCCTACGGGAGCCGGGCTCCACCAGACTTCAACGCAAGGAGGACTCCGCCCGGACTCCTACGGGAGCCGGGCTCCGTCGCCAACTTCAACTGCCGGTAAGCCCGTCCGGACTCCTACGGGAGCCGGACTTCGCACCTAACTTTAATTGCAGGAAGACTCCGCGACTCCTACGGGAGCCGGGCTCCGTCCGACTCCAAGGAAGACTCCGCCCGGACTCCTACGGGAGCCGGGCTCCGTCCTGACTCCAAGGAAGACTCCGCCGGACTCCTACGGGAGCCGGCTCTCCGTGACTCCAAGGAAGACTCCGCCGGACTCCTACGGGAGCGGCTCCGTCCGCGACTCCAAGGAAACTCCGCCCGGACTCCTACGGGAGCCGGGCTCCATCTGCTCAAGGAGGACTCCGCAGACTCCTACGGGAGCCGGGCTCCATCCGCGACTCAAGGAGGACTCCGTCCGGACTCCTACGG